>NC_086117.1:54527522-54563294 GCF_963921235.1 Mobula hypostoma | reverse complement strand
TGTCTGCTAGTCTGGGTCAGGGACTGGAGGGTTGAGGCCTGATGTCTGCGAGTCTGGGTCAGGGATGGAAGGTTGAGGCCTGATGTCTGTGAGTCTGGGTCAGGGACTGGAGGGTTGAGGCCTGATGTCTGCTAGTCTGGGTCAGGGACTGGAGGGTTGAGGCCTGATGTCTGCTAGTCTGGGTCAGGGATGGAGGGTTGAGGTCTGATGTCTGTGAGTCTGGGTCAGGGACTGGAGGGTTGAGGTCTGATGTCTGCTAGTCTGGGTCAGGGACTGGAGGGTTGAGGCCTGATGTCTGCTAGTCTGGGTCAGGGATGGAGGGTTGAGGCCTGATGTCTGCGAGTCTGGGTCAGGGATGGAGGGTTGAGGCCTGATGTCTGCGAGTCTGGGTCAGGGACTGGAGGGTTGAGGCCTGATGTCTGTGAGTCTGGGTCAGGGACTGGAGGGTTGAGGCCTGATGTCTGCGAGTCTGGGTCAGGGACTGGAGGGTTGAGGCCTGATGTCTGCGAGTCTGGGTCAGGGACTGGAGGGTTGAGGCCTGATGTCTGCTAGTCTGGGTCAGGGATGGAGGGTTGAGGCCTGATGTCTGCTAGTCTGGGTCAGGGACTGGAGGGTTGAGGCCTGATGTCTGCTAGTCTGGGTCAGGGACTGGAGGGTTGAGGCCTGATGTCTGCGAGTCTGGGTCAGGGATGGAGGGTTGAGGCCTGATGTCTGTGAGTCTGGGTCAGGGACTGGAGGGTTGAGGCCTGATGTCTGCGAGTCTGGGTCAGGGATGGAGGGTTGAGGCCTGCTGTCTGTGAGTCTGGGTCAGGGATGGAAGGTTGAGGTCTGATGTCTGCTAGTCTGGGTCAGGGATGGAAGGTTGAGGTCTGATGTCTGCTAGTCTGGGTCAGGGACTGGAGGGTTGAGGCCTGATGTCTGCTAGTCTGGGTCAGGGACTGGAGGGTTGAGGTCTGATGTCTGCGAGTCTGGGTCAGGGATGGAGGGTTGAGGTCTGATGTCTGCTAGTCTGGGTCAGGGACTGGAGGGTTGAGGCCTGATGTCTGCTAGTCTGGGTCAGGGACTGGAGGGTTGAGGTCTGATGTCTGCGAGTCTGGGTCAGGGACTGGAGGGTTGAGGCCTGATGTCTGCGAGTCTGGGTCAGGGATGGAGGGTTGAGGCCTGATGTCTGTGAGTCTGGGTCAGGGATGGAGGGTTGAGGCCTGATGTCTGCTAGTCTGGGTCAGGGACTGGAGGGTTGAGGCCTGATGTCTGCTAGTCTGGGTCAGGGACTGGAGGGTTGAGGCCTGATGTCTGTGAGTCTGGGTCAGGGATGGAAGGTTGAGGCCTGATGTCTGTGAGTCTGGGTCAGGGATGGAGGGTTGAGACCTGATGTCTGTGAGTCTGGGTCAGGGATGGAGGGTTGAGGCCTGATGTCTGCGAGTCTGGGTCAGGGATGGAGGGTTGAGGCCTGATGTCTGTGAGTCTGGGTCAGGGATGGAGGGTTGAGGCCTGATGTCTGCTAGTCTGGGTCAGGGATGGAGGGTTGAGGCCTGATGTCTGCGAGTCTGGGTCAGGGATGGAGGGTTGAGGCCTGATGTCTGCTAGTCTGGGTCAGGGACTGGAGGGTTGAGGCCTGATGTCTGCTAGTCTGGGTCAGGGATGGAGGGTTGAGGCCTGATGTCTGCTAGTCTGGGTCAGGGACTGGAGGGTTGAGGCCTGATGTCTGCTAGTCTGGGTCAGGGACTGGAGGGTTGAGGCCTGATGTCTGCGAGTCTGGGTCAGGGACTGGAGGGTTGAGGCCTGATGTCTGTGAGTCTGGGTCAGGGATGGAGGGTTGAGGCCTGATGTCTGCGAGTCTGGGTCAGGGATGGAGGGTTGAGGCCTGCTGTCTGTGAGTCTGGGTCAGGGATGGAAGGTTGAGGTCTGATGTCTGCTAGTCTGGGTCAGGGATGGAAGGTTGAGGTCTGATGTCTGCTAGTCTGGGTCAGGGACTGGAGGGTTGAGGCCTGATGTCTGCTAGTCTGGGTCAGGGACTGGAGGGTTGAGGTCTGATGTCTGCGAGTCTGGGTCAGGGATGGAGGGTTGAGGTCTGATGTCTGTGAGTCTGGGTCAGGGACTGGAGGGTTGAGGCCTGATGTCTGCTAGTCTGGGTCAGGGACTGGAGGGTTGAGGCCTGATGTCTGCTAGTCTGGGTCAGGGACTGGAGGGTTGAGGTCTGATGTCTGCGAGTCTGGGTCAGGGATGGAGGGTTGAGGTCTGATGTCTGCTAGTCTGGGTCAGGGATGGAGGGTTGAGGCCTGCTGTCTGTGAGTCTGGGTCAGGGATGGAGGGTTGAGGTCTGATGTCTGCTAGTCTGGGTCAGGGACTGGAGGGTTGAGGCCTGATGTCTGCTAGTCTGGGTCAGGGACTGGAGGGTTGAGGCCTGATGTCTGCTAGTCTGGGTCAGGGACTGGAGGGTTGAGGCCTGATGTCTGTGAGTCTGGGTCAGGGATGGAGGGTTGAGACCTGATGTCTGTGAGTCTGGGTCAGGGATGGAGGGTTGAGGCCTGATGTCTGTGAGTCTGGGTCAGGGACTGGAGGGTTGAGGCCTGATGTCTGCGAGTCTGGGTCAGGGACTGGAGGGTTGAGGCCTGATGTCTGTGAGTCTGGGTCAGGGATGGAAGGTTGAGGCCTGATGTCTGTGAGTCTGGGTCAGGGATGGAGGGTTGAGGCCTGATGTCTGTGAGTCTGGGTCAGGGATGGAAGGTTGAGGCCTGATGTCTGTGAGTCTGGGTCAGGGACTGGAGGGTTGAGGCCTGATGTCTGTGAGTCTGGGTCAGGGATGGAGGGTTGAGGCCTGATGTCTGCGAGTCTGGGTCAGGGATGGAGGGTTGAGGCCTGATGTCTGTGAGTCTAGGTCAGGGATGGAGGGTTGAGGCCTGATGTCTGCGAGTCTGGGTCAGGGATGGAGGGTTGAGGCCTGATGTCTGTGAGTCTGGGTCAGGGATGGAGGGTTGAGACCTTATGTCTGTGAGTCTGGGTCAGGGATGGAAGGTTGAGGCCTGATGTCTGTGAGTCTGGGTCAGGGATGGAGGGTTGAGGCCTGATGTCTGCTAGTCTGGGTCAGGGACTGGAGGGTTGAGGCCTGATGTCTGTGAGTCTGGGTCAGGGACTGGAGGGTTGAGGCCTGATGTCTGTGAGTCTGGGTCAGGGATGGAGGGTTGAGGCCTGATGTCTGTGAGTCTGGGTCAGGGACTGGAGGGTTGAGGCCTGATGTCTGCGAGTCTGGGTCAGGGACTGGAGGGTTGAGGTCTGATGTCTGTGAGTCTGGGTCAGGGACTGGAAGGTTGAGGTCTGATGTCTGTGAGTCTGGGTCAGGGATGGAGGGTTGAGGCCTGATGTCTGTGAGTCTAGGTCAGGGATGGAGGGTTGAGGCCTGATGTCTGTGAGTCTGGGTCAGGGATGGAAGGTTGAGGCCTGATGTCTGCGAGTCTGGGTCAGGGATGGAGGGTTGAGGCCTGATGTCTGTGAGTCTGGGTCAGGGATGGAGGGTTGAGGCCTGATGTCTGTGAGTCTGGGTCAGGGATGGAGGGTTGAGGCCTGATGTCTGTGAGTCTGGGTCAGGGATGGAAGGTTGAGGCCTGATGTCTGCGAGTCTGGGTCAGGGACTGGAGGGTTGAGGCCTGATGTCTGTGAGTCTGGGTCAGGGATGGAGGTTGGCGGTGGCCTGTCTGTGTGTGTGGGTGAGTGGGTGGGTGGAGAGGTGGGAAAGGGCCTGTTTACTGTTGTTGTTGTTGCTGGCGTTGTTCTGCTGAGCATTGTGGGAACGCTATTTTGACACCGGAATGTGTGGCGACACTTGCGGGCTGCCCCCAGCACATCCTCTGGTTGTGCCGGCTGTTAACGCAAATGACGTGTTTCACTGTATGTTTCGATGTACCTGTGATGAATAAGCCTGAATCTGGATCAGGTTTACTATCACTGTCTAATAAGACGTGAAATTTGTTGCCCTGCGGCAGTCCTGGCACTGGTTGCTATGTGACATCATCAGTGGGAGCCAGGTGCCGGTGTAGGCCTCCGATGAAGCCACGCAGTGGAAAGGCCGTTTAATCGGGTGAGTGGCCGGTGACGCAGCGTGTTAACAGGAGACTAATCACCTCCTCCACTTGGTCCAGATTGGAATTTCTGGCTCGTTGGCTCCTGTGAAAGGGGAGCGTTGGGAATTTCACCGTAGCTAGGAGCAATGAGGCGGTGATTGGCTTGCTCACACTATTCATGTCCCTGGCTCACACTGAGAAAGGAATGAACTGTGAGAAGCTGTTCACTTCCTCCAGCCTTGCTGGCAGTATAGTTACCTCATGGCTGATGAGATCAGAAGATGCATCTCCAAACCATAAGATCATAAGATATAAGAGCAGAATTTGGCCATTCGGCCCATCGAATGTTCACGCTATTCCATCACGGCTAATTTATTATCCCTCTCAACCCAATTTTCTTCCTTCTCTCCCTAATCTTTGACACCATGCCTAATCAAGAACTTATCAACCTCCGCATTGAATATACCCAATGACACCTGTTCATGGCAATGAATTGCACAGATTCACCACCTCTGGCTAAAGAAATGTTTCCTCATCGCTGTTTTAAACGAAAATTCCTCTATTCTGAGACTGTTCCCTCTGGTCCTAGGCTCCCCTGCTATAGGAAACATCTGCTCCACATCCACTCTATCCAGGCCTTTCAATATTCAATATGTTTCAAAGAGATCCCCCTCATTCTTCTAAATTCCAGTGAGTACAGGGCCAGAGCCATCAAACTCTCCTCATACGTTAATCCTTTCATTCCTGGGATCATGCTCATCAACCTCTTCTGGACCCTCTCCAATGCCTGCACATCTATTCTTTCCTCACCACCAACTCCGCCTGCAAGTTAAACTTCAGGGAGCCCTGCACAAGTACTCCCAAGTCCCCTTGCACCTCTGAGTTTGAATTTTCCCCTCATTTAGAAAATAGTCTATGTTTTTATTCCTTTGGCAAAAGTGCATAACCATGCACGTCACCGCACTATATTCAATCTGCCAATTCCTTGTCCATTCCCCCATTCTGGCCAAGTCTTTCTGCAGATACCTTGCTTCCTCAGCACTACCTGCCCCTCCACTTAACTTTGTATCATCCACAAAATTGGTCACAAAGACATCAGTTCTTTCATCCAAATCATTGACATACTCAGTGAAAAGTCCCAACTCCAATCCCTGTGGCACACAACTGGTCACTGGCAACCAACCAGAAAAGGCTCCCTTTATTCCCCCTCTTTGCGTCCTGCCAGTCAGCCAACCTTCTGTCCATGCTAGTACCTTTCCTGTAACAACATGTGCTCTTACCTTGATAAGCAGCATCAGGAGCTGCTTTCTGAAAATCCAAATAAACAACATCCACTGACTCTCCTTTGTCTATCCTGCCTGTTATTTCCTCAGTGAATTCCAACACATTTGTCAGGAAAGATTTCCCCTTAAGGAAACCATGCTGACTACGGTCTATTTTGTCACATACCTCCAATACCCTGAAACCTCATCCTTAATAATAGACTCCAACATCTTTCCAACAACTGAGGTCAGGCTAACTGGCCTATAATTTCCTTTCTTCTGCCTCCCTCCCTTCATGGAGAGTGGAGTGACATTTGCAATTTTCCCATTCTCAAGAACCATGCCAGGATGTACTACTACTTGAAAGATCATTACTAATGTCTCCACAATCTCTTCAGGCACCTTTTTCAGAACCCTGAGGTGTAGTCTATCTGGTCCAAGCGACTTATCTACCTTCAGACTTTTTACCTTCCCAAGCACTTACTCTTTGGTAATTGCAATTCCACTCACTTCTGCTCCCTGACACTCTTGTGTTTTTGGCATTGTGCTAGTGTTTTCCACAGTGAAGACTGATACAAAAAGCATTAAGATTGTCCACCATTTCATTGTCCCCCGTTACTATCTCTTAGCATCATTTTAAGGTGGTCTGATCTTCATTCTAGCCTCTTTTACTCTTTATATATGTGAAAATACTTCTTGTATCCTCTTTTATATTATTGGCTAGCTTATCTTCATCTCACCTTTTCTGTCTTTAAGGGTTTTTTAGTTGCCTTCTGTTGGTTTTTAAAAGCCTCCCAATCATCTATCTTCCCACTAATTTTTGCTATATTATATATCTTCTCTTTTGCTTTTATGCTGTCTTTGACTTTCCTTGTCGGCTACAATTGCCCCATCGTTCCTGTAGAATACTTTTTCATCTTTGGGATGTATCTACCCTGCACTTTCCAAATTGCCCCCAGAAACTTCAGCCATTGCTACTCTGCCGTCATCCCTGCTGGTGTCCCCTTCCAATCAACTTTGGCCAGCTTCTCTCTCAAGCCTATGTAATTCCCTTTACTCTGTAAAGCTAATGCGTTTGATTAAACGACCACTGACGCCAGGCAGACATTCTCTGAAGGGTATTGATAATGGTTGGGGTCACCCGTCTTGTAAAGACACTGCCCAGAAGAAGACACTTCTGTCAAAAAATTTGCCAAGATCAATAGGGCACGGCACATGATGATGATGTTAAAGGTACCTGCGAGGTCACACCCGGAGCACTGCGTGCTGTTCTGGTCTCCTTACTTTAGGAATGATATTCTGGCTTTGAAGGTGGTGCAGAGGAGGTCCACCAGGTTGAGTCTGGAGATGAGGGGGTTAGTCTATGAGTGGAGAGTGAGTCTTGTGTGACTAT
Source organism: Mobula hypostoma (assembly GCF_963921235.1). NCBI lineage: Eukaryota > Metazoa > Chordata > Chondrichthyes > Myliobatiformes > Myliobatidae > Mobula > Mobula hypostoma. The sequence goes on along the minus strand of NC_086117.1, from coordinate 54,556,581 downwards.
ACTCATTGGGATTCAGAAGAAAGACACAGCATCTTACACAAACACATCAAATTATGAAAGGCATAGATAAGGCAGAGGCAGGAAAGTTGTTTCCACTGGTGAGTGAGACCAGAACTATGGGCTCAACATATCGGTGCAACTATAAAGAAGGCACAACAGTCGCCGTTAGGAGTTTGAGGAGATTTGGTCTGTCACTAAAGACTCTCACAAACTTCTATAGATGTACCGTGGGGAGCATTCTTAGTGGCTCTTCACCGCCTGGTATGGAGGGGAGGGCTACTGCACAGGACTGGAAAAGCTGCAGCAAGTTGTGAGCTCAGCCAGCTAGCCTCCCCAGCATCCAGGACATCTTCAAGAGGCGGTTCCTCAAAAAGGCAGTCTCCATCATTAAGGAACCCCATCACCCAGAACATATCCTTGTCCCCCATCACCCATCAGGGAGGAGGTACAGGACCTGAAAGCACACACTCAGCGATTCAGGAACAGCTTCTTCCCCTCTGTCATCCAATTTCTGAGTGGCCAATGAACCCACAAACACTACCTCAGGACTTTATTTTCTCTCGTTGCCCTAATTAGTTAATTAACTTTAAAAACATATATATTCACAGTTTTCATTATTATGTATTGCTGCCACAAAACAACAAATTTCATGACATACTGTATGCCAGAGATATTAAGCTTGATTCTGATAGAATTCAGGAACATACTATCAAGATTCTGGGGAATAGATTTAGAATGGAGATGAGAAGGCACTGCTTTTGCCAGAGAGTAGTGAATCCGTGGAATTCTCTGCCCAGGGATGCAGTAGAATCCTGTGTCTTTTCCTACTCTGAGATTTTTGCGTAACAGGAAGAGTCACTGGGTGGAGCAAAGTGTGATGCTTGGCCTTCCAGAGCACTGGAGAGTTCAACACTTTCTGGAGAGCTGTTAGCCCAGGGGCGCAGACCCCTTTGTGACCGAGAAATCTCATGTCTGGCTTTGTGGAGATTTATTCACTGATGGAGAATTTTAAATATTTGTCAGCCGGAGCAGAGAGCGAGTTTGTAAATCTGGCTGGAGCAAAGGATGTTGGGAATGGTGAGGTTGGAGCCCTCGAAGGGGTGGGGGCTTTGGACGGGTGTCATGAATGTGTGCAGGTTGGGGAGCAGGTTTTTTTGGCAGGGGTGCAGACACACCCAGCCCTGAGACACCAGGCAAGGTCATTTGATTCTAAACAATTGGTTTATTGATCATTACAGAATGTCTCTCTGGTGCTTCCCACTCCCTCCCCTCTCCCTTCCCCTTTTCCCAACCATGATTCCCCTCTCCCTGCCCCCTTCCCACTCTCAGTCCACAATAGAGACCCATATCAGAATCAGGTTTATCATCAGTCACATGCTTCAGGATCCACACAACCGGGTTCAGGAACAGTTATTACCCTCAACCATCAGGCTCTTGAACCAGAAGGGATAACTTCACTCAACTTCACTTGCCCCATCACTGAACCGTCCCCACAACGTATGGGCTGACTTTCAAGGACTCTTCATCTCAAGTTCTTGATATTTATTGCTTATTTATTTATTATTATTTCTTTTATTTCTCAGCTTGTTTTTTTGCAGTTTGTTGTCTTCTGCACATTGGTTGCTTGACCATCCTGTTGGACGTGGTCTTTCGTTGATTCTGCTGTGTTTCATTGTATGCCCACAATAAAATGAATCTCAGGGTTGTACATGGTGACATACATGTACTTTGATAATAAATTTGCTCTGAACTTTGAAGTAAGGGTTATGGGGAATAGGCAGTTCGGTGGAGATGAGACTATGGCCAGATCAGGCATAGACTTACTGAAGGGTGACGTGGTAGTATAATGGTTAGCGTAACTCTTTACAGCACCAGCTATAGGATTGCAGTTCGATTCCTACCACTGCTGGTAAGGAGTTTGTACGTTCTCCCTGTGACTACGTCGGTTTTTTCCGGGTGCTGCAGTTTCCTCCCACGTTACCAAGACGTAGGGGTTGGGGTTGCTATGTTGCACCAGAAGTGTGGAAGCACAAACCTGGCTGATTTGGCTTTGATGCAAATGACGCATTTCACTGTGTGCTCCAATGTGCACGCAACAAAACTGACCTTTGCTGAATGACAGAGTTCACTCAAAGGGCCAGACAGCCGACTCCTGCTCCTGATTCTTGGTATTATGATATTGGAAAGGCGCAAGCTGTGATTAGAGGAACCACACAGTCAGTGAGACCTTGGCACTGTTCCAATTCAAATCCTTTTATTAAAACATTCTCACCGCCCAACGCCAACTCATTTTAAAAGTGTATAATTGGCTACTGTGTATTTGAGAAGACCGAGTGTTCACTACTCTTCGTGTGAAGAGGTAGCTGAGGATGCCTAATGCATGAAGGTTTCTTTTCCTACTTTCTGTGTCTCCCCACCGCCCACTCTCTCTCCCCTGCCTGCCGTTCGCTCCCAGCCCTCCCTCTGACCCAGTCAGGGGTCAGGGTCCTTTCTCCTTCCTGCCATCTGCTGGAACTTGTGGGAAGTGTTGACTTTGGCCAGAATCAGATTGATATCTTTATTTTATTTTTTATTTTCGAGATACAGCGTGGAATGTACCATCGAGGTTGCGCCGCCCAGCAACCCACTGATTTAACCGTAGCCTAATCACAGGACAAGTTACAACGAGCAAAGTTCAAAGTAAATTTATTATCAAACATATATGTTGCCATACACAAACCTGAAATTCATTTTCTTGTGGGCATACTCAATAAATCTATAGAATAATAACCATAACAGAATCAATGAAAGACCACACCAACTTGGGAGTTTAATCAGTGTGCAAAAGATAACAAACTGTGCAATACAAAAAGAAAGAAATAATAATTTTAATAAATAGGTGAGCAATAAATATCGAGGAGTCCTTGAAGGTGAGTCTATAGTCTTGGGCACACTTCAATGATGGGAAGTTATGCCCTCTGGTTCAGGAGACTGATGGTTGAGGGGTAATAATCGTTCCTGAACCTGGTGGTGTGAGTCCTGAGATCCTGTACATTCTTCCTGACAGCAGCAGTGAGAAGAGAGCATGACCTGGGTGGTGGGGGACCCTGATGTTGGATGCTGCTTTCCTGCAACAGTGCTCCATGTAGATGTGCTCAGTGGTGGGGAAGGCTTTACTCATTATGGACTGGGCTGAATCCACTGCTTTTTGTAGGCTTTTCCGTTAATTTTACAATTCATCTGCTAATCAGTAGTCTTCAGACTGTGGGAGGAAACCGGAGCACCCGGAGGAAACTCACATGCACACGGGGAGGAACATCAAACTTGCTTACAGTTGATGAGAGAATTGAACTCTGAGCTGCCATAGTCATCAGGGTTTGTGAAGTACTCATCAGGGACATGTTGTTTGCAGACGACGCGGCACTGGCAACACACTCTGAAGAGCAACGGCAACGCCTCATGGACAGCTTCTCTAGAGCCTGCCAGGACTTCAGCTTGACCATCAGCCTGAAGAAAACCAATGTGTTGGGCCAAGGCATTGAGCACACCCCCTGCCATTACCATCAACAACTACAAGCTGGAGGTAGTTCACAAGTTTACATATCTTGGTTCCACCATCACGGACAGCCTCTCTCTGGACCCTGAAATCAATAGACGGATCGTACGAGCAGCCTCTACATTCACCAGGCTGACAAAAAGAGTCTGGGAGAACAGAAAGGTGATAAGGCACACCAAGGTTGCAGTCTACAGGGTCTGCGTCCTCAGCACACCGCTACATGGCAGCGAGACCTGGAGCCTCTACTACAGACAAGAGCGGCGTCTCAACGCCTTCCACCTTCGCAGCCTGAGACACATCCTGGACATCACGTGGACTGACCGAGTCACCAACAATGAGGTCCTGGCCCGCGCCCAGATACCTAGCCTCTTCACCCTGCTCCAACAACGCCATCTCCGCTGGCTGGGCCACGTACACCACAATTCAGACGGGAGGATCCCGAAAGACTTGCTGTACGGGAACTGGCCTCCGGCAAGAGAGCACAAGGGCGGCCCCATCTTCGCTTCAAAGACGTTTGCAAGAGAGACATGAAGTCACTGAACATGAACGTCGAGAGGTGGGAGGACATTGCAAGCGATCGCTCTCACTGGAGGCTGGAACTACGCAGAGGTCTAAAAAGAGGAGAAGAGAAGCTGAGGCTTGCTGCTGAAGAAAAGCGCACTCGTCGGAAAAACAGCACCAAGACAACACCGGAGGACAGTGCCTTCAAGTGCAGTCGCTGCAGCCGAGACTGTCACTCCCATGTGGAACTCTACAGCCACAACAGACGCTACTCTAACACAGACTGAAGCTAGACTTTCCAGGCGCAGATCCATGGTCTCACGAGACTAACGGATGCCACCACCAAGTTGACGTGTTGTGAAACTTCTGCCATCAACATGGGCCTTAAAAGTGACAGGGTTCCTCTTGCCCTTTCCTGCCACTCCATCAGCCTCCATCATCCCCAAAGGAACCATACCACCAAACATATAAAGATACCTCTCCCCACCCCACCTCTGCTTTCCGCAGGGATTCCTCTCTCTGTGATTCTCTTGCCCATCTGTCCTTCCCCACTAATTTCCCTCCTGGCACTTACCCTTGCAGGCAGCCAAAGCACTACACCTGCCCATTCACCTACATTCAGGGTCCCAACCAGTCCGTCCAGGTGAGGCAGCATTTCACCTGCGAATCTCTTGGGGTCGCCTATGGTGTTGGTGCTCCTGATGCGGTCTACTCTACGCTGGTGAGACCTGTCGAAAATCAGGCACCGCTTCATCGAGCAACTCCACTCCCTTGCCAAAAGTGGAACTTCCCAGTGGCCAAACATTTTAATCCCTATCCCCATTCCCATTCCAACATGTTGGTCCATGGCCTCCTCTTGTGCCAAGATGGGGCCACCCTCAGGGTGGAGGAGCGACACTTTATATTCCATTTGGGTAGCCTCCAACCCGATAGCATGAATATCGATTTCTCCTTCCGGTAAAAAACTGTTTTCCTCCCCCTCCCCTCTTCTTCTATTCCCAACTCTGGCCTCTTATCACTCCTCACCTGCCTATCACCTCCCCCTGTGTCCCCTCCTCCTTCCCTTTCTCCCATAGTCCACTCTCCTCTCCGATCAGATTCCTTCCTCTCCAGCCCTTTACCTTTTCCATATATCACAACTCTTCTTGTTACTTCATCGCGCCCCCCCCGCTCCCCCACCCCAGCTTTACCTATCACCCTTCTAATTGGTCCTCCTTCTCCTCCTCCTCCTTCTTATTCTGGCGTCTTCCCACTTCCTTTCGAGTCCTGAACAAGGGTCCCGTCCTGAAACGTTGACTGTATTAAAAGTTACATTAATATAAAAAGAGAGGGAAATGGTGAGGTAGTGTTCATAGTTCATTGTCCATTCAGAAGTGTGAAGAAGCTGTCCCTGCAATGTTGAATGCATGTCAACAGAACCCAGAATGTGCAGAGCTCACCTCAGCTCAGGGAGGAGGAGGAAAGACAGTGTCTGCGGTTTTTGTAGCCCCAGGTGACCTCTTCCAGTTTGTCTATGAAATGGTTTATTCTTCTCTTACGTCTTTTCTCTCTTTTCAAGGTGGTTGGGGTTCTGTCGGAGTCCCTGATCTACAGCTCCAACTATGGTTCTTTGCAAGTGGTAGGTTTTCAGACCAGCTGTGCGGCCTGGTGTTTCGCTGTCTCCAGGAACAGCCTGGAGGATGTATGCCCTTGGGGAGCGGCCCCATAGACGACCCGGCTCCATGCGGATGTCGCCCCGCTGAGGCTCTGTGGGAGAGTGGAACGCCAAGGCAGCAGGAGGTGTGTGCTGCTGTCGGAAGCAGGCCCCTGTACTCGAGCGGTCCCCTTCTCTCTCTCTTGATGTAGAGTGTGGAGCCCAAGTCGGGGGGATTGGGGAAGCGATGCGAAAGATTGCAACATCGGTACAGCGAACTGCTGGTCACCCGATCTCGTTGTTGCAGAGGCTACCTCTCTCTCCCTCGATGGTGAAGAGAGCCTGTCTGAGATACCAAAGTGCTGGATTATGGACTGTAGGTTTTGATGGACTCTAGATCAAGGTCTCTTTGGGGACTTCTGCTTTTGCTGGCATGGTGGCGGGGGGGTGCTTCTCTTGGTGTAAATGGGAGGAGGGGGAGGGGAGAGTCGATGCTGCTTCTTGTGCGAGGGGGGGAAGAGGGCTTTGGGGTTCTGATGTTACTACCATTCTTTCTTTGGGGCTTTTTGTTTCATGGATGTCTGTGAAGAGTAAGAATTTCAGGTTGTATACTGTATACATTCTCTGATATTAAATCGAACTCTTTGAATAAAAACATCAATGAAGTAAATCTTTGAAGGCCTAACTGAAGAACGTCCTTTCAAACTGCTAAAAACCATCCAGGGGTGGCAGGGTGGAGATATGTTTCTACCAAAGGGAGTGTAAGGCACTCTTTCCCTCCATTAGCCTACGTGGTGGATGGTCGTTTGAGCAGCTGGTGCATATCACAAGTTCTGGTTATGTGACCACTGACACCAGGCAGACAATCTCTGAAGAGTATTGACAATGGCTGGGGTCACCCATCTTGTAAAGACACTGCCCAGAAGAAGGCAATGGCAAAGCACTTCTATAGAAAAAAATTGCCAAGAACAATCATGGTCACGGAAAGACCATGATTACTCACATTATTAGAGCTATTCTGGACATAGGGCAGATAACTTCAGCCACCAATCTTCAGAACTGAATATGGATTGTAGATTCAATCTAAAATGCAGCTCTGGACAATGGGTTCCAAAGAACTGTAAACCACAGTTAATTGGAAAATCAGACAATTCTGATTTAACATTCACGTTGAATGTCTAGAACGTGGCTGCAAAGACAGAGGTGTGAAAGTTATATGTAACTCACAGGAAGCATTGTAGATACATTGTGAATATAGAATTGTCCTTTGATCTTTAACATATAAAATATCATGTAATGTTGGATCCAGTAGACCTCTTCCTCCAAAAGGGTCTCAATATGACGTGTGCTGTGTTTCATTTTGTCTAAGAAAAGACTACTTCATATCTGCCAGCTATGTCTCGTTGATGACTTTCTTCACATGACAACTCATATCATAGGCCACTGCAAATGAATAACCAGCCATTAGATAGAACTCCCTCTTTGCTTTAATTTCAAACCCATGATGGAAAAGACTAATCAGTTCCCATGGCCTTGTGGGGTGTTGGTTGGTGGCGTGACAGCAGTGGAAAAGTTGAGTAAAGTTTTGAGCAAAATACACAAGTTTGTTTTTGTACATCTAAGAAACCAAAGATTTTGTCCAAGAAGTAATTATGATACAGCTTGGAATTGTCCGATATTATTATCATCACAGGCCTTAGTTATGCTGTTAAGAGACCACAACCGTTGCCTGAGTACTTTTTTGATAAACAGGATTATTCAATTTCTGCCAAATCCTCTAAAACTACTCCCAACCTGAGACATAATCAAAATCTGAAGAATAAAATTCTTTCAATGACTGTTTGTCCCACTCCCATCAGGCAGGGGGCTACGTAGCATCCATGCCAGGACCATCAGGCTTTCCCCAGGCAGTGAGGCTGATCAACACCTCCACCCATTAACCCACCCCTCCACACTCCCAATCACCACTACTTATCATTTCCTGTCAGAGTCATCTTATGTACAGACACTCCTGTGCCTAGCGTCACTTTATGGACATATAGTCAATCTGTGTATATAAGCTAAGTATTTATATTCACTGTGCTTTTTAAAATCATTATTGTGTTCTTTATCTTATTGTGTTTTTCTGTGCTTCATCGGATAAGTAGTATAAATTACTGCATTTCCTTTATACATTTGTACTGGAAATGGTGGCACGGAGGTACATCCCTACCAAAGGAGGTGTAAGGCACTCCTTCCCTCTGCCAGCCCGTAGATCATCCTTGGGATGGTGTAGCAGCTACTTAGCCACCGCCACTCTCTTCCCTCACCTGCACCCCTGCCCCCGCCGATCAGAGTTACGTGAACCCATGGGAACAGGAGGCGGATGGTCATATGAGCACCCGTTCCATATCACAAGTCCTGGTTATGCGACCACTGACGCCAGTCAATTGGTCTCTGAAGAATGTTGATAATGGCTGGGGTCACCCATCTTGTAAGGACACTGCCCAGAAGAAGACAATGGCAGACCACCTCTGTAGAAAAAATTGCCAGGAACAATCATGGTCATGAGACCATGGTCACCCATATCAATATGACATGACACGTGATGATGTCGATGACTGGAAATGACTTTAAGCAGTCTTGAATCTTGAATCTGCCTTCGTACAACATTCATGCAAGGTCATATTGCTTACAAGTTCTGGAACTGAAGCCAACTCTGAAACGTAAGCTCCTCATCATGCATTACTCTGCCTTCCAAGTGATTCAATTAAGTGTTGAGTCCTGTCAGCCTGCGGTGGAAACATTACTGTAAGATGATATTTTATCTGTTACACCAAAACAAATGTATGTTAATGTACATTGAGAGGAGAACATAATGATTATTGCCTCTTGGCCGATGTGAAGATAAGGACAAACAATATTAAGTGGTTATTAGCAGAAGAAACTGAAACATGTTTCACATCAGAATCAGGGATTCAAACAGAAAGGTGCTAGTAACATCATGAAGGATCCCACCCACCCTGCTCATGGACTGTCTGTCCCACTCCCATCAGGGAGGAGGCTACGTAGCATCCACACCAGGACCACCAGACTCAAGTCCTGACGAAGGGTCTCGGCCTGAAACGTCGACTGCGCCTCTTCCTATAGATGCTGCTTGGCCTGCTGCGTTCACCAGCAACTTTGATGTATGTTGCTTGAATTTCCAGCATCTGCAGAATTCCTGTTGTTAGACTCAAAGACAGTTACTTTCCCCAAGCAGTAAGGCTGATCAACACCTCCATCCACTAATCCACCCCAACCACTACTATTTATCATTTCCTATCAGTCACTTTATGTACAGAGGTTCCTGTGCCGAGCATCACTTTATGAACATACAATCAATCCATGGATATTAGCAATCTTATATTTTTCTAATAAAAGCATATTTTTTTCTCAGCTCAAGCTTGTAAAACCTGAGGTACGGGCATAGCCAAGCACACTCATTTCTCAACTACTAGGAACTTTCAGGCTATTCTAGCGGTGTTTAGTATTGTGGCTTCTTGGCGACTTACATAGATATTGCTGTGTAGGCCTAATTGTTTAATGCTATTCTGTAGTGCCTTTGGGATGATACCAGTTGTCGATATTACTATTCGGACAATGTATACCCTGTTCATATTCCATAGTCAATCAATTTTCCCTTTTAACTCAGCATATTTCTGATGTTTTCACTTTTAGATTTCTGTGAGTTATGTGTGTTTAGAATGGCTGTATCTATTAAGTAAGTTATTCTTGCTTGTTTATCCTGTAATATTATATCCAGCCGGTTATTATGGAATGAATTACCTGTAATAACGGATAGGTCACAATATAATTTGTGGGATTCTCACTCTAAAACTGGATCAAGCTTGTATTTATAGTACAGTATGATTTCTTTTATGAGTTTGTATTTTATAGCAAGAATTTGGTGAATGATGTTTGCCACTTGATTGTGCCTGTGTAAGTAATCAGATTGAGATAAACTGCTACAGGATACTGTAATGTGTTGGATTGTTTCTTGTTTTCCTTGACATTTTCCACATTTATAATCTAGAATTCCTTGGTCTTTTATTATGTATTTTTGATTTTTTTGATGATGATGATGATGATTAATTTTATTGACATTCAGTGTAGAATAGGCTTTTCTGGCCCTTTGAGCCACTCAGAAATCCCTCGCTTTAACCCTAGCCTAATCATGGGAGAATTTACAATGACCAATTAACCTACCAACTGATATGTCTGTGGACTGTGGGAGGAAACCGGAGCACCCAGAGGAAACCTACGTGGTCACGGGGAGAACGTACACACTCCTTCCAGGCAGCGTCAGAAATTGAACCCGGGTCAACTGCACTGTAAACCATTGTCCTAACCATTACGCTACCGTGCCACCTATTAATTATGTTTTTTTATTATTATCAGGTTCTTTATCTTATTGTGTTTTTTTTTTGTGCTGCATCGGACCTGGAGTAACAATTATTTCATTCTCTTTCACACTTGTGTACTGGAAATGACATTAAACAATCTTGAATCTAAAGCTATTAAAATAACTATTGTCAAAAATATTTCAAACAGGGTCATTAAAGTCATTAGGAACACTATTACTAAACTATGAAATATCTTCTCCACTGTTTAATGTCGCGGTGTTGGCCGAACTTGGCAATTAGCTTGCAGTCGTTTAATCACTAGTCAAGATGACATCCTCAGTGCACAGTTGTTGGTGTCTCACTTGTCTTGGTCCTGATTGGCTACCCCTTCAGTTGAGCTTTGAATTCTATTGGCTCACGTTTTGTTGGCACTCTTAGGGGTCTGCAGATGGTGTCTATTTTGATATGTTTGTTTATGGGGTTATCAGAAGAGACACACACTTCCAAAAATTCTCGTTCCTGCTTCGTGTTTACTCGTGCCAGAACCTCGGCAGTGTCCCGGTTAAAGTGGTGTTCTTCTTGGTCTTCATGTACAGCGAACAGCGACAGTGGATCATGTCTCCGTGCCACCGGTTTGTGTTCCCGTGAACAAGCTGGAAGTTTACATCTTGTCTGGCTGATGTCCTCAACACAATTCACATCACTTTGTTTATTCAGTTAGTTATCACATGTACATTGAAACATACAGTGAAATGCATCATTCGTGTTAATAAACAACGCCACCTAAGGATGTGCTGGGGGCAGCCTGCCAAAGATGGCCACATATTCTGATACCCAGAAAGCATGCCCACGATAGTCAACACTTGTGTACTGGGATTGAACAATCTTGAATCTTCAATCTAGACATGAACAGACGGGTGATGCAGGCAGAAGACAAAAGAGACGGCAGAGGATAGAATCTAGAACAGAAATGGAACGCTGGAAAAACTCAGCGGATTGAAAACAAATAAAGACATCAGTAATAAAGATAAATGGGTTGTTTTCTCTGGAGTGGCAGAAGTTGAGGGGAAACCTGACAGAGGTTTATCAGATTATGAGAGACATAGATAGGGGAGCAAGTCAGTACCTTTTCATAAGAATCAGAATGACTATGGTTCTTACACACTGACTACAGTTCTTTGGAGGAATAGGACCCGCTTTGGGGGTTTCATGACTGGCTGTTATTCGGCTTGCCAAGGGCTCAGCCTAAGAGCTCAGCTCGCCTTCGGAGGGCTGAGATCTCGTGGCTTTGGAGACGGGCAGATCAAAGTTCGGTGTCACAGCAAGAGATCGGTGTGTCGTTGGGGCAATCGGAAGATCTACGGCTGTGTGACCAGAGATCCGAGACCTTTGGGCACAGAGATCGGAAAAAACGACGCAGCAAACTTTTAACATCATAAACCAGTGAGTTGTTTGTTTTGTCTCCCCTCTTGCTGTGAAACGCAGACAACTCAAACCAAAAGCCGTGGATTCCCAAACCAAAAGCCGTGGATGAACCAGGAGGTACGGCATCTGCTGAAGGCCGGATCTGTGGCGTTCAGGTCTGGCAACCCAGGCCTGTACCAGAAAACCAGGTATGATTTGTGAAGGGCTATTTCAATGGTGAAGAGACAATTTCGAACGAGGTTGGAAGTGACATCGACTGCACTGCAGCTCTGGCAGGGTCTGCAGGACATTACTTCCTATAAAGTGAAACCCAATAGCATGAATGGCCACGATGCTTCACTACCAGATGAACTCAACACCTTCTATGCCCGCTTTGAAAGGGAGAACACAACTACAGCTGTGAAAATTCCTGCTGCACCTGATGATCCTGTGATCTCCGTCTCAGAGGCCGATGTTAGGCTGTCTTTAAAGAGAATGAACCCTCGCAAGGTGGAAGGTCCTGGTAAGGATCTGCAAACCTGTGCCAACCAGCTAACGGGAGTATTCCAGGACATTTTTAACCTCTCACTGCTACGGACAGAAGTTCCCACTTGCTTCAAAAAGGCATCAATTATACCAGTGCATAAGAAGAATAATGTGAGCTGCCTTAATGGCTATCACCCAGTAGCACTCACATCGACAGTGATGAAATGCTTTGAGAGGTTGGTCATGACTAGACTGAACTCCTGCCTCAGCAAGGACCTGGACCCATTGTAATTTGCCTGTCGCCACAATGGGTCAATGGCAGACACAATCTCAATGGCTCTCCACACAGCTTTAGACCACCTAGACAACACAAACACCTATGTTAGGATGCTGTTCATCAACTATCACTCAGCATTTAATACCATCATTCTCACAATCCTGATTGAGAAGTTGCAGAACCTGGGCCTCTGTACCTCCCTTTGCAATTGGATCCTCAACTCCCTAACCGGAGGACCACAATCTGTGCGGATTGGTGATAACATATCCTCCTTGCTGATGATCAACACTGGCGCACCTCAGGGGTGTGTGCTTAGCCCACTGCTGTACTCTCTATATACACATGACTGTGTGGCTAGGCATAGCTCAAATACCATCTGTAATTTTGCTGATGATACAACCATTGTTGGTAGAATCTCAGGTGGTGACGAGAGGGCATACAGGAGTGAGATATGCCAACTAGTGGAATGGTGCCACAGCAACAACCTGGCACTCAACGTCAGTAAGATGAAAGAGCTGATTGTGGACTTCAGGAAGAGTAAGATGAAGGAGCACATACCAATCCTCAGAGGGATCAGAAGTGGAAAGAGTGAGCAGCTTCAAGTTCCTGGGTGTCAAGACCTCTGAGGATCTAACCTGGTCCCAACATATTGATGTAGTTATAAAGAAGGCAAGACAGTGGCTATACTTTATTAGGAGTTTGAAGAGATTTGGCATGTCGACAAATACACTCAAAAACTTCTATAGCTGTACTGTGGAGAGCATTCTGACAGGCTGCATCACTGTCTGGTATGGAGGGGCTACTGCACAGGACTGGAAGAAGCTGCAGAAGGTTGTAAATCTAGTCAGCTCCATCTTGGGCACTAGCCTACAAAGTACCCAGGACGTCTTTAGGGAGCGGTGTCTCAGAAAGGCAGCGTCCATTATTAAGGACCTCCAGCACCCAGGGCATGCCCTTTTCTCACTGTTACCATCAGGGAGGAGGTACAGAAGCCTGAAGAGACACACTCAGTGATTCAGGAACAGCTTCTTCCCCTCTGCCATCCAATTCCTAAATGGACATTGAATCTTTGGACACTACCTCACTTTGTTTTAATATGCAGTATTTCTGTTTTTGCACATTTTAAAAAAATCTATTCAATATATGTAATCAATTTACTTGTTTATTTATTGTTATTATCTTTTAATTTTATTTAATACTATTATTATTTTTTTCTCTGCTAAATTATGTACTGCATTGAACTGCTGCTGCTAAGTTAACAAATTTCAGGCCACATGCCGGTGATAATAAACCCGATTCTGATTCTGATTCTGACACCTCTTTCTCCCTTATTAGGGTGAGAGAGAGCCTGTGGTATGTTGAATACCGGGTGAACAATGTAGTCTGTTGGAGTACTGCAAGTCTGTGTTTCTGCCGTTGCTTTGCTCACGCTTGAGTGCCCAGTGGCGGGTGCCGATGCTTTTTTCTGCCGTTGTGGGGGAGGGGTGGGATTGCTTCTTGCTGCCGCTTACACACGGGAGGGAGGAAAGCTGGGGGTACTTTGGGGTTCTGACATTTAACTGTCAATCATTCTTTGGGGGCACTCCACTGTTTTTGTGGATGTTTGCGAAGAAAAAGCATTTCAGGATGTATATTGCATACATTTCTCTGACATGAAATGTACCTTTGGAACCTTGAAGTCTTTGCATCAGGTTTAATAACATTGGCATATGTTATGAAATTTGCTGTCTTAGTAAGTAAGTAAGTAGAGCAAAAATAGAAATAAAAAAGTAGTGAGGCAGTATTCGTGGGTTCAATGTCCATTCAGAAGTCGGATGGCAGAGGGGAAGAAGCTGTTCTTGAATCACCGAGTATGTGTCTTCAGGCTTCTGTACCTCCTCCCTGATGGTAGCAATGAGAGCAGGGTGTATTGGGTGACGGGGGTCCTTAATGATGGATGCCCCCTTTTTGAGGCAACGCTCCTTGAAGATGTCCTGGATACAATGGAGGCTAGTGCCCATGATGGAGCCAGAATGCTCTCCACTGTACATCTGCAAAAATTTGCGAGTGTCTTTGGTGACATACCAAATCAACTCAAACTCCGATTGAAATTTAGTTGCTGTTGTGCCTTCTTTGTAGCTGCATCGATATGTTGGGCCCAGGACAGATCCTCAGAGATACTGACATCCAGGAACTTGAAATTGCTCACTCTTTCCACTTCTGATCCCTCGATGAGGACTGGTGTGTGTTTCCCCCCTCTTACCCTTCCCAAAGTCCACAATCTTACTGTGGAGTGCAAGGTAGGTGCTGAGACACGACTCAACTAGCTGATATATCTCACTCCTGTACAACCTCTCATCACCATCTGAAAGGATCAAAATATCTGATCTCAGAGGGCATGCAGGTAAGCTGAGAGAAAGAACAGTTTAAAGGAGACATGTGAAACGGACTCTTGCACAGAACGGTGAGTGTCTGGACTGCGATATCTGGGGGGTGGTGGAGGCAGATACGATGGAGAAGTTTAAAGAGCTTTTAGACAGTCACAGAGATGTGCAAGGAATAGGATATTGACTAGGCAGGAGGAATTCATCAAATATTTAATTTCTAGTTCAGACTACAGGAGATGCTGGAGGAACTCAGCAGGTCAGGCAGCGTCTACGGAGGAGAATAAGCAGCTGACCTGATGTAGAGTCTGAGCTGAAAACTTTGAACACATATTCCCCTCCATCACAGCCTGGTATGGAAACACCAATACCCTTGAACAGAAAATCCTACAGAGATTAGTGGATACGGACCAGACCATCACGGGTAAAGCCCTCCCTACCATTGAGTATGTCTAGATGGAGTGCTGTCGCAGGAAAGCAGCATCCATCATCAAGGACCCCCACCACCCAAGCCATGCTCTCTTCTCGCTGCTGCCATTGGGGACGAGTACAGGAGCCGCAGGACCCACGCCACCAAATTCAAGGACAGTTATTACCCCTCAACCCTCAGGAAGGAGGTACAGGAACCTCAAAACTCACACCACCAGGTTCAGGGACAGTTATTACCCCTCAACCATCAGGCTCCTGAACCAAAAGGGATAACTTCACTCAACTTCACTCACCCCATCATTGAAATGTTCCCACAACCAATGGACTCACTTTCAAGGACTCCTCATTTCATGTTGTCGATATTTATTGTTTACTTATTTATTACTATTTCTTCATTTTTCTATTTGCGGTTTGTTGTATTTTGTACACTGGCTGAGCACTCTAGCTGGGCAGTCTTTCATCCATTCTGCTGTGGTTATTTTTCTATAGATTTATCGAGAATGCCTGCAAGGCAATCAATCCCAGGGTTGTATATGATGACATATATGTACTTTGATATTAAATTTACTTTGAACTTTGAACTTTGAACATAGTCACTGCCTGACCTGCTGAGTTCCTCCAGCATTTTGTTGTGTTTTGCTCTGGATTTCCAGCACCTTTAGAATCCCTTGTGTTGTATTTTCTAGTTTGATTAACGCCGCACTACTCCGATGGGCCAGGGAGTTTTCTCCTGTGTTGTACTGTTCCACGTGCTGTGATCAGGAAGGTGTGTGGTATGGTGGGGGGATGTTAATGTGACCCGACACGGTGGCAAACTTTGCTCCCTGAAATAGGCGTATCCCTTGTGACCAGAACGACTCATTTTGGGCGACTTTGAGGTTCATGTTGCATGTGTTTCTGGTTGCTGGTTTTTAGCAGTTTGATCAATGCCGACTGGGGAGCTTTGGCGGAGAACGTTGCTGTGGCCTGCAGTGGGGTAGTGGTACAGCACTGAACTGAACTAAATGGAATACGACTGGACTCCTAGTCTGATGTTTGATACTCTATGGGTCGTTCGCTCGCTCTTTGCTATTTTGGCAATTAGTTCTTCTCTCACACATTGAGTATTTGATGTTTTCTCGAACGGGTTCTATGGTGTTTCTTTGTTTCATGTGGAAGAACAAATCTCAGAGTTGTCTACTTTGATAATACATGTACTTTGAGTCTTTGAACTTGAGAAAGAGCTTCCTATAGGAACTGGTGGGCACAGTTTAAGTCCCTGGGGGTGTGATGCCCTTGTGTGCCTTCCCTCTGCAGAGCATTTCAAATGTCTGTATCGTTGACTGGTACAGAGGGTACAGGTTCAGAAAAAGCTGCAGAAAACTGTAATCTCAGCCAACTCCATCATGGGCACCAGCCCCCCCAGCACTGAGGACACCTTCAGAATGAGATGCCTCAAAAAGGCAGCATCCATCATTAAGGACCTCCATCACCCAGGACATGTCCTCTTCTCATTGCTACCATCAGGGAGGAGGCACAGGAGCCTGAAGACACACACTCAATGATTCAGGAACAGCTTCTTCCCCTCTGTCATCAGATTTCCAAATGGACATTGAACCCATGAACACTACCTCAGTTTTTCCTCTCTGTATTGCACTACACACTTAATTTAATTTTTAATCTACACTTCTGACAGTAATTTATAGACTTTTATTATTATGTATTGCAGTATACTGCTGCTGCGAAACAACGGATTTCACCACATATGCCTATGATAAAAACATGGATGTAATGCTGAGGCTTTATAAAGCACTGGTGGGGTCTCACTTGGAGTTTTGTGAGCAGTTTCGTGCCCCTTATCTGAGAAAGGGTGTGCTGACATTGGAGAGGGTTCAAACGAGGTTCACAAGAAGGATTCCAGGATCAAAAGGCTTCTCATATGAGGAGTGTTTGATGGATCTGGGTCTCTACTCACTGGAATTCAGAAGAATGAGGGTGACCTCCATTGAAACCTATTGAATATTGAAAGGCCTTGATGGACTGTATGTGGAGAGGAGTGGGATATGGTGAGGGAGTCCAAGACCAGAGGACACAGCCTCAGAATTGAGGGGTGTCCTTTTAGAATGGAGATGAGGAGGAATTTCTTTAGCCAGAGAGTGGCGAATCTGTGGAATTTGTTGCCATAGACTACTGTGGAGGCCAAGTCATTGGATATATTTAAGGCAGAGGTTGATAGATTCTTGATTGGCCAGGGCATGACGGGATATGGAGAGAAGGCAGGAGATTGGGGCTGAGAGGGAAAATGGATCAGCCATGATGAAATGGCGGAGCAGACTTGATGAGCCAAGTGGCCTAATTCAGTGGTCCCCAACCTCCTGGCCGCGGACCGATACCGATCCGTGAAGCACGCAGTGGTGCAGCGGTGGCCGGGATGCACCCAGCACATTTTTAAGAAAAAAGCCAAAATAAGCAAGCTAATTAATTAGGAGCCACCCAGCATGTAAATGTCGGCCCATATCAGAGGTGATACAATCAGCAATCGCCTCTGATCTGGGCCGACATTTACGTGCCGGGCAGCACCTAATTAATTAGCTTGTTTATTTTGGCTTTTTTAAGAAGATTTTCTGGGTGCGTCCTGGCCACCGCTGCACCGCTGCATGCTTCGTGGATCGATATCGGTCTGTGGCCCGGAGGTTGGGGACCACTGGTCTAATTCTGCTCCTGTATCTTATGGTCTTACATTAAACCTGATTCTGATTCTGATAATCTCTGTTCTCCAGTATAGATTTTGCGAGACATTGAAAACAACTTTTCAATGTCTCGGAAAGTTGGTGCACAATCCAAAACGAACAGTGCACCAGAACACCGGTATACCCACCAGGAACACAAGTGGCTGCACTCACTTTGATACCAATTCCAGGATCAATACTTGCCTTGAAGATTAAAGGTGAAGTCTATCTGTCACATGTACTTCGAAACATACAGTGTTGTTTGTGTCAAGTGAACTCAGGGAGGATCGTATCACTACACTTCTGGCGCCAATACAGCATCCCGCACTAACTCACTAACCTTAAACCGTATGTGTTCTGTTTTGTAACTTCAAAGCGTTAAACCAGTCCAAAGGTAGACAAAGGGAGCCCAGGAGTACAGGTCTAACTTCGGGTTACTGTAAACAAGGAGCGCACGTGTCATCTGGGAGCGTGATGACGTATACAATTCATGTATTTATACATATAACCTCTAAAGAATTGTTTAAACCAACAAGAGTACTTCATCAAACCAATATATATCCACAAGATTACTCAAATATAATTGTAATATTAAATATACAACAATATGCCTTTGGAGAGTGGGAGAAGACACATACAGTCACAGGGAGAATGTACATCCTCCTTATAGGCTGCTGTGGGAATTGAACCTGGATCACTGAACTGCTGATGTTATTAATTCAGTTTGTCCTGTGAGGATAGGTTGAGTGAGTGATGAACTCAATGTAGGACTGCCTTAGGGACTCCAGCTCCAGAGTTTTCCTCAGCATTTTCCTTCTCCTGGATGTGCTGCCAACCACAGCTGACAAGCGACTGGTTTTAAGGCACCGTTAAACTCATCTTTCCGTCTTCTCTGGTCAGGAGAAATGGTTCTGCCGGGCTTGGTAGCTAAGGCACACATGAAGGCCAGGAACCGGACCTGGTCGTCAGAGGCTATTGGAGATTGTGGTCATTGTTTTGTTGAGTGCCGTGGAGTTGTTGTCGACTCATGGTGACCCTATGGATAGTGTAAATGTCCATATGGTTTTTGTGGCAAGATACGGAAGTAGACTGCCAGATATTGCTGCTGCCCAGGTTGGGACCCGGCTGGATTCGAACTCAGGATCACTTGCCTCGAAGTCCAGTGCTGATGCCACTACACCACCAGCCAGCCCAATAGATAGTGGGAGCTTATCCCCACTACCACCCCGGCCATGACAATCTTAACAAACATGTAATTTTAATGATAAAATAAGAATGTAAAGGTTTTCAAAATATGAAGCAAATTTTATTATCAAAGTACATATATGTCACCATATACAACCCTGAGATTCATCTTCTTGTGGGCATATTCAACAAATCTATAGAATAGTAACTATAACAGGATCAATGAAAGATCAACCAGAGTGCAGAAGACAACAAACTGTGCAAATGAAAATATAAATAAATAGTAATAAACAACAAGAACATGAGATAATGAGATAGAGCCCTTAAAGTGAGATCATTGGTTGTGGGAACATCTCAATGGATGGGCAAGTGAGTGTAGCTATTCCCTTTTGTTCAAGAGCCTGATGGCTGAGGGGTAGTAACTGTTCTTGAACCTGGTGGTGCGAGTCCTGAGGCTCCTGTACCTTCTATCCGATGGCAGCAGTGAGAAGAGAGCATGGCCTCGGTGGTGGGGATCTCTGATGATGGATGCCGCTTTCCTGAGACAGTGTTTCGTGTAGATGTGCGCAATGGTTGGGAGGGTTTTACCCGTGATAGACTGGGCCGAATCCACTACCGTTCGTCAGATTTTCCAAACCTGGCTGTAATACAACCAGTCAGTATCCTCTCCACTACTCATCTACGGAAGTTTGTCAAAGTTTCAGATGTCATGCTGAATGCTCACAAATCCTCACACTTCCATGCTTTCTTTGTTATTGCACTGACGTGCTGGGCCCAGGACAGATCCCCTGAAATAGTAACATCGAGGAAAGTTAAAGTTGCTGACCTTCTCCATCTCTGATCCTCCGATGAGGACTGGTTTTAAGAAGCTCAGTTTTAAGAATTGATTGCTTTATAACCTACTTTCAACTTAATGTAGAAACCATTCAAATATATATAGATTTGGAAGTGTTAGATTGATCTTCTGCAATCCATACCACAGTTTTTAAAAAATTCTGTTGGTCGCTGATTTTCGCCTAGGGGATTAATCATCATGCATCTTCCGTTATGCGAGGGCAGGTCGGAGACGGTTCGATGGGCTGACTTCTGAGCTGAAGCAATTGTCGATGATGACAGGTTGGGTTGAGATTAACCAGAGTTGAAGATTAAATCCAATTAAAAGATAAGATAATATTGCAAAATGGTTCAAATGGTTCAATTTAATATCAGAGAGTGTATACAGCGTACAACTTCAAATTCTTACTCTTCACAGACATCTACAAAAAAAGAAACCTCATAAAATGAATGACAGAAACATCAGAACCCCAGAACCTTCACTCCCCCTCCCGTCACACAAACAGCTGCAGAAACATTGACCCTCTCCACACTTTACCAGCAACAGCAAAAGCCCCCAGAGAGACCTTGATCCACAGTTCATCAAAAACTGCAGTCCAGAGCCCAGCACTTCGGTATCTCAGACAGGCTGTCCCTCACCATCGAGGGAGAGAGAGAGAGAGATCGCCTCTGTAACGAGATCGGGTGACCAGCAACTCGCTGTTCCAATGTTACAATCTTCCACGTCGCTTCTCCAAGCCCCCTCCCCCCGACTCGAGGACTGACAGGCTCTCTCTCACCATCAGAAGAGAGCGGGACGGTGTGCACTCGAGTACAGGGGCTTTCTTCCGACAGCAGCGCACGCTGCCTGCACTCCCGATGTGCCAGTCTCCCACGACACTTCAGTTGGCGAAATTGGGCGAGGAACCGGGTCGTCTACCTGAAGTCGCACGTCTTCCAGCCAGTTCCTGGAGATAGCACAGTGCCAGGCCGCACAACTGGTCTGGTAACTATTACCAGGCTGCCCTTATCTAGTAAACTTGCTTTACCAGACAGCTGCACATGTTGTGCAACTTATTACTGATTCAAACTTCACCAAACAAACAACCTCTGACACACAGTGCATTACCCTGTCTAATCGCTTCCTCATTTACTCCTGAGTAAAATACTGATGTATATTTAATATTTCAATAATATTTGAGCAATCTTCTTTTTATATATTGGTTGATTAAGCATTCTTGTTCGTTTAAATAATTAACTACGGGTTATATGAATAAATATGTGACTTGCATACATCATCACGCTAACACGTGATACGTGCACACCTCACCTGAAGTAAACACGAAGTTAGACCCGCACCTCGGGCTCCCCCTACCTTCCTCTGAATTAGTTTAATGTTTCGAAGCTACAAAACATAAAACTTACTCCTCTTAAAGCAAAACAAATTCTTCCTCCCTCCCACAGTGCAGGCAGACGTGTAATGTAGATGAACAACGTGCGCCCACAGAGAATGCAATAAAGGAGAGGCTTGTGTGCTCGTAGTTCTCCACGTCTCCTCGTAATTCAATAGATTCCACTAAACCAAGAATCCACACACACTCCCTCCATCTGTTCAATGCCAGTTTGCTCCCCCCTCACAGGATCTGCTGTGCTGTAAATCAGTAAGAGCAGTAATTGAGGAAAATATTTCAGGACCGTCTTGTAGGACAAGTTTCAAGAGTAACATCGTTAACGTAGCACTTTACAGTGCCGGCAACCCCTGTTCAATTCTCCCCGCAGTCTATAAAGAGATTGTACATCCTCCCCGTGACCATAAGACAAAGGAGCAGAAGTCGGCCATTCGGCCCATCGAGTCTGCTCCGCCATTTTATCATCTGATCCATTCTCCCATTTACTCCCACTCCCCTGCCTTCTCACCATAACCTTTGATGCCCTGGCTACTCAGATACCTATCAATCTCTGCCTTAAATACACCCAATGACTTGGCCTCCACTGCCGCCCGTGGCAACAAATTCCATAGATTCACCACCCTCTGGCTAAAAAAATTTCTTCGCATCTCTGTTCTGAATGGACGTCCTTCAATCCTTAAGTCATGCCCTCTCGTACTAGACTCCCCCACCATGGAAAATAACTTTGCCACATCCACTCTGTTTGTGCCTTTCAACATTTGAAATGTTTCTATGAGGTCCCCCCTCATTCTTCTGAACTCCAAGGAGTACAGTCCAAGAGTAGTCAAATGTTCCTCATATATTAACCCTCTCATTCCCGGAATCATTCTAATGAATCTTCTCTGAACCCTCTCCAATGTCAGCACATCCTTTCTTAAATAAGGAGCCCAAAACTGCACACAGTACTCCAAGTGAGGTCTCACCAGCGCCTTATAGAGCCTCAACATCACATCCCTGCTCCTATACTGTATTCCTCTAGAAATGAATGCCAACATTGCATTCGCCTTCTTCACCACCGACTCACCCTGGAGGTTAACCTTAAGAGTATCCTGCACGAGGACTCCCAAGTCCCGTTGCATCTCAGAACTTTGAATTCTCTCCCCATTTAAATAATAGTCTGCCCGTTTATTCCTTCTACCAAAGTGCATAACCAGACACTTTCGAACATTGTATTTCATTTGCCACTTCTTTACCCATTCTTCCAATCTATCCAAGTCTCTCTGCAGACTCTCTGTTTCCTCAGCACTACCAGCCCCTCCACCTATCTTCGTACCATCAGCAAACTTAGCCACAAAGCCATCTATTCCATAATCCAAATCGTTGATGTACAATGTAAAAAGAAGCAGCCCCAACATGGACCCCTGTGGAACACCACTGGTAACCAGCAGCCAACCAGAATGGGATCCCTCTATTCCCACTCTCTGTTTCCTGCCAATCAGCCAAAGCTCTATCCACGTATGTAACTTTCCCGTAATTCCATGGGCTCTTATCTTGTTAAGTAGCCTCATGTCTGGCACCTTGTCAAAGGCCTTCTGAAAATCCAAATATACAACATCCACTGCATCTCCCTTGTCTAGCCTACTGGTAATTTCCTCAAAAATTGTAATAGGTTTGTCAGGCAGGGTTTTCCTTTAAGGAAACCATGCTGAGTTCTGCCTATCTTGTCATATGCCTCCAGTTACTCCGTAACCTCATCCTTGACAATTGACTCCGACAACTTCCCAACCACCGATGTCAAGCTAACAGGTCTATAATTTCCATTTTGCTTCCTTGGTCCCTTCTTAGATAGCGGAGTGACATTTGCAATCTTCCAGTCCTCTGGAACCATGCCAGAATCTATCGACTTTTGAAAGATCATCGCTAATGCCTCCGCAATCTCCACAGCTACTTCCTTCAGAACACGAGGGTGCATTCCATCTGGTCTGGGAGATTTATCTACCCTTAGACTATTCAGCTTCCTGAGTACTTTCTCTGTCGTAATTGTGACTGCGCACACTTCTCTTCCCTGACACCCTTGAGTGTCCGGTATACTGCTGATGTCTTCCTCAGTGAAGACTGATGCAAAATACTCATTCAGTTCCTCCGCCATCTCCTTATCTCCCGTTACAATTTCTCCAGCATCATTTTCTATCGGTCCTGTATCTACTCTCACCTGTCTTTTACTCTTTTTATACTTGAAAAAGCTTTTAGTATCCTCTTTGATATTATTTGCTAGCTTCCTTTCATAGTTCACCTTTTCCCTCTTAATGACCTTCTTAGTTTCCTTTTGTAAGCTTTTAAAAACTTCCCAACCCTCTGTTTTACCACTAATTTTTGCTTCCTTGTATGCCCTCTCCTTTGCTTTAACTTTGGCTTTGACTTCTCTTGTCAGTCACAGTTGCATCCTTTTTCCATGTGGGTTTCCTCCGGGTGCTCCAGTCCCCTCCCACGCCATGTTGCATGGTGACACTTGTGGGTCACGGGCAACACCTAGAGTCATAGAAAGCTACAGCACAGTGTGACGAGAATACACATAGATAAGATGTTAGCTGTCCTGTGTGATCAGCAGTTGGTCTGCCACCTGTCTTCAAGAGAGAGATAAGGAACACAATGAAACAGCATCTGGAGATGTGTAATGAAGGGACGGGAGAGAGAGAGCTGTCTGGAGCGGCTCCCCCTTTGAACCCTGAACTGTTTGAAGTGATGGACAGGCGATACCCCAGCAGGGGGATAAAAAGGGACAGGTTCGCTAGGGCAGGACACACACGACACCCGAGGTAACGAGACCCTGGAAGCGGTGCGCCTCTCACGAGTCGGTGGGAAGTACCGGACCTTAAACGCACAGGGTGGAAAGGTACGATCAACGGGAACCCGGTGTGTGTCCACCCTCGCTTGGGTGCCGGGTTCACTGCAGAGGATTGACCGCATCTGGAGGAGGGGTCACAGTCGGTGACCTCAGGTGACATCACAAAGGACCCACCCGGAAAGCTGCTTGTGAGCAATATCACCGGTCTGTGAGTGAAAGCCGTTTCTGAATGATCAGTCGTTCCCGTTCTCTCTCTCTCTCTCTCCCCCCCCACGTTGTCCATCACCATGGCAACGATTACTGCGAACTGAACTAAATTGGACTGAACTTTGTGTCACTTTGAAATTTGTCATTTACCCCTAGACAACGATAGAGCTTGATTGATCCTGTTATCTTAATTCTGTGCACATGTGTGTTTATCATTGCTGAACTGTTGCATTTATTATCCTTTCGATTACTGTGTTGCTTGTTTCTTTAATAAAACTTTCTTAGTTCTAGTAATCCAGACTCCAACTGAGTGATCCATTTCTGCTGGTTTGGCAACCCAGTTACGGGGTACGTAACAACAGACAGCTCTTTGGCCCATCTCGTCCATACTAAACCATTTAAAAACTGCCTACTCCCATTGGCCTGCACCGGGTTTAGACCCCTCAATACCCCTCCCATCCGTGTACCTATCCAAACATCTCCTAAACGTTGACATTGAGCTTGTATGCGTCTCATTCCACACTCTCACCGGCCTCTGAGTGAAGAAGTTTCCCCTCATGTTCCCCTTAAACCTCTCACCTTTCACCCTTAATCCATGACCTTTAGTTGTTGCCCACCAAACCTCAGTGGAAAAAGCCTGCTTGCATTTACCCTATCTATACCTCTCATAATTCCGTATGCCTCCATCAAATCTCTCAATCTTTTACGTTCTAGGGATAAAGATTCAATCTTTCCTTATATCTCAGGTCCTCCAGTTCCAGCAACATCCTTGTAAATTTTCCCTGTACTGTTTCAACCTTATTTACATCATTCCTGTAGGTAGGTGACCAAATCTGAACACAATACTCCAAATTAGGCCTCACCAACGTCTTACACAACTTCAACATAACATCCCATCTCCTGCACCCAATACTTTGATTTATGAAGGCCAATGTTCCAAAAGCTTTTTAAAGACCCGATCTCCCTGTGATACCACTTTCAATGAATTATGGGCCTGTATTCCCAAATCCCTTTGTTCTACCGTGCTCCTCAGTGCCCTACCATTCACTGTGTAAGACCGACCCTGGCTGGTCCTACTGAAGTGCAACACCTCACACTTGTCTGCATTAAATTCCAT
This sequence comes from Mobula hypostoma, assembly GCF_963921235.1. Taxonomy (NCBI): domain Eukaryota; kingdom Metazoa; phylum Chordata; class Chondrichthyes; order Myliobatiformes; family Myliobatidae; genus Mobula; species Mobula hypostoma. The sequence continues at coordinate 54,531,326 of NC_086117.1, read as the reverse complement.
CTGCCGTTTTTCAGCCTATTTTCCCAACTGGTTCAGATCCCACTGCAAGCCATGACAGCCTTCCTCGCTGCCCACTGCACTTCGAATCTTGGTGTCACCTGCAAATGTGCTGGTCCTCGGAGTGTGTTGGTCACTGGTACAGATGACACATTTCACTGAATGTTTTGCTGTACACGTTACAAATAAAGCTAATCTTTAATGTCTTCATGCAGCCCCTCTCTGGAGTCTTTCTCCTGTACGCTGCCCTACCTAACTGCTGGCTGTCAGGTCTACCCTGCCCCTCTGTAACAACCGCCACTCCCTGCTCCCTCCCGCACACTCTGTTATTTCATCATCACCAACATCATGTACCGTGCCATATTGACGTGAGTGATCATGGTTTTCCCATCGCCATGATTGTTCTTGGCAAATTTTTCTACAGAAGTGGTTTGCCATTGCCTTCTTCTGGGCAGTGTCTTTACAAGACGGGTGACCGCAGCCATTATCAATACTCTTCAGAGATTGTCTGCCTGGTGTCAGTGGTCACATGACCAGGACTTGTGATCTGCACCAGCTGCTCAAACGACCGTCACACCTGCTCCCATGGTCACCTGACCCTGATCCGGGGTGGGGGGGGGGCTAAGCAGGTGCTACACCTTGTCTAAGGGTGACCTGCAGACTAGCGGAGGGAATGAGCACCTTACACCTTCTTTGGTAGAGACATATCTCCACCCAGCCACCCAACTTTGGTCTTAAAATCTCCAACTGAGCTTTTGTCAAACATCATAACCTTCCTCCCACCTGAGATCATGCTGCTTCTTGTGAGGACCAACCTCCTTTATTATTTATTAATTTATTGAGCCATATAGAGCTGAACAGGCCCTTTGGCCTACTGACCCCTGATTTAACCCCAGCCTAATCACAGGTCAATTTACAACCACCAATTAACCCACCAACTGGCATGTCTTTGGACTGTGGGAGGAAACCGGAGCACCTGGAGGAAACCCATGCCGTCCCTGGGAGGCGTGTAGAAACTCCATACCGATGGCACTGTAAATGAACTCTGAACTCTGACACCACATGCTGTAATGGCGTTGCTCTAACCACTATGTTATCATGGTGCTGTTTGGTGAAGGCTGACTGGCATGTGGTGGGGCCTGTTCAAAGGAGGTTTCTTATCAAAGTGCATCTCTGTCACCATGTACAACCCCGAGATCCATTTTCTTCTGGGCACGATCTCTACATCCAACATCAATGAAAGCCTGCACCAACTTGGACGTTCAACCAGGTGTGCAAAAGACAACAAGCTGAAATAATAAGAAATAATAATAATAATAATTAAATCAGCAATAAATATTGAGAACATAAGACGAGGAGTCCTTCAAAGTGAGTCTATAGGTGTGGGAACATTTCAGTGATTGGACAAATGAAGTTAAGGGCAGTCATCCCCTTTAGCTCAAGAGCCTCAGTGTTGAGGGGCAATATCTAGTCAGGAACTTGGTGTGAGTGTGAGAGTTAACCCTAACCAGGAGAAGGGTGAAATGCTGATATTTGAGCCCATGTTCCCTGCCGATGGTGTGGTGTCTTTACTCCTTTACTCTCTCGCTCTCTCTCTCTCTCTCTCTCTCTCTATATATATATATATAGGTATCCGTTAGCCTCGTGAGACCATAAATTTGCCTTGGAAGGTTTCCAGGGTGCAGGCCTGGGCAAGGTTGTATGGAAGACCAGCAGTTGCCCATGGTGCAAGTCTCCCCTCTCCACGCCACCGATGTTGTCCAAGGGAAGGGCATTAGGACCCATACAGCTTGGCACCGGTGTCGTCGCAAAGCAATGTGTGGTTAAGTGCCTTGCTCAAGGACACACACGCTGCCTCAGCTGAGGCTTGAACTAGCGACCTTCAGATCACTAGACAAACGCCTTAACCACTTGGCCGTGCACTTGGGGAAAGTAACTGTTTTTGATTACTCAAACGTTCTCAAAGTTCTGATTTCTAGAATTTCTGGTAATTGCCCCTGCCCCCCCCCCCGGGCACATTTCACTATTCTCCATTCCTGTCTGCCTCTCTCATCTTATCTGCTCCTTAGCTGCTCATCACCTCCCTCTGGTGCTCCTCCCCTTTCCCTTTCTTCCACGGTCTTCTGTCCTCTCTCATCAGACTCCCCCTTCCCCAGCCCTTTATCTCTTTCACCAAACAACATCCCAGCTCTTTACTTCACCCTCTCCCCCCCTCCAGTTCCGCCTATCACCTGCCATCCTGTACCTCCCCCCCACCTTCTCGGTCTAACTGGATCTTTCTTTCCGGTCCTGATGAAGGGTCTCGGCCTGAAACGTCGACTGTTGACTCTTTTCCATAGATGCTGCCTGGCATTTTGTGTGTGGTGCTCCAACAGAGTCTGGTGGTCCTGGTGTGGATGCTACGTAGCCTCCTCCCTGATGGGAGTGGGACAGACAGTCCATGAGCAGGGTGGGTGGGATCCTTCGTGATGTTACTGGCCATTTCCTGGCACCTTTCTGTATATTTGCCCTTGACGGTGGGTAGGCTGCTGCCAGTGGTCGTTGGGCAGTTTTGACGACCTGATGTAGAGCCCGCCACCCCCGTCCGCCGCTGTGCAGGTTCTGTACCTGCATTAGATGAGCATTAGACTGTGGCCCTGGCTGACGTTTCTTTCACTGCTTTGTCTGGGTGCTTTGTAACAATCTCATCACTTGTCCCTGGAAGCACCACGTTAAAACATTCTCTATAGAAAAGAAACAGAACCACAGACGGAGAGGGGTCAGTGAGTGAGGCTGTTTACAAATGGAACTCTGCTAATTAGATTATTGCTGTGTTTTAATCTGAATACTGAGTGACTACCATCTGTGAAAATCACATTAACTGCTCTACAATTTCCATCTCCCATTGCAGATCCTTAAATCAAACAAAAACTGTGTACAGGAGAATAAAGCCTCTCGCACTTGAATAAGCCCCCATTGTGTGAAGACACTTCGTTGTCTTGTTCTGAACCACTCCCAGCTCATAGTTTCCTTTTGTGTCTGAGCATTCTTCAAATCTGTCAGATTTCAAAAGAAAACAACCAGCACACAGAGATCTCTGTGGCCTCAACAAAGAGCCAGACATAAAGGAGATCTTTATGTTTCACCTTCATCCCCGAGTCTGCTGCTAAACTTTCTTCCTAATTTGCTGTGATAATTCTTTTAGCTGTTTCATACCCTACAACAGTGAGTGATCTCCTCTCCTCTCTGTGGCCATCAAAGAGAGAAGATCAAATGTAGCCAACGGTACTGTGCTCAAACGTCACCATTATCAATAGGTATTGAAATAGGTACGTTTAAAGTCAGAGAAATGTGTACAATATACATCTCGAAATTCTTTTTCTTCAAAAACAGAGGAGTGCCCCAAAGGATGAATGGAAGTTAAACATTAGAACCCCAAAGCCCTCCCAGCTCCCCGCTCCTACGCATAAGCAGAGGCAAAGCAACAACCCCCCCCCAAAGCAAAAAGAAGCATTGGCACCCCCCCCCCACCGAGCACTAAAGCGTGCAGCAAAGCATCAGTAAAGACACAGACTTGCAGTACCCCAAAGACTACTTGTTCACCCAGAAATAGGACATAACAGAAGCTGTCTCTCTCTCCCCCTAATAAGGGAAAGACTGGTGTCCCCATTTCACAGTGAGAGGGGAGATCTAACAAAATAACTCACTGATTTATGTTGTTAAAAGTCTGTTGCATCACTTTTTCCGAGCTCTGTGCCCCAAGAACTCGTGTCTCTGGGCAACCAGCCAGCAGCCAGCTCACTGCTTATGAACTTCCTTCTCCCACGA
>NC_086117.1:54407522-54522522 GCF_963921235.1 Mobula hypostoma | reverse complement strand
CGCCATGCCTGATTTACTATCCCTCTTAACCTCATTCTCTGCCTTCTCCCCGTAACCTTTGATGTCCTGACTAATCAAGAACCTATCAGGCTCCACCTTGAATATATAGACCATAAGTTTTAATGCAGACAGGTGCCCACAGTTCAGCAGGGATGCTTTATATAATTAATTTCTTTAGAGCAGGGCTTCCTGAACTGGGGCCCACTGGACCCTTGGTTAATGATAGGGGACCATGGCACAAAAAATGTTGGGAGGGAGCCCTTAATGTAGAAATACAGCTCAGTAACTGGCCCTTCCCCAGGGCGCCCAGTCAGACCCATGTGACCAATTGTATTTGTGGGAGGAAACCAGAGCACCCGGAGGAAACCCACGCGGTCACGGGCAGAGCGTACAAACTCCTTACAGACAGCTGTGGGAATCAAATCTGGTTCACTGGCACTGTAATAACATTGCGCTAACGGCCACACTACCGGGCAGCACCCCACTGCTGTGACTAATGTCTTTGCTCGCTGCAGGAGAGCTTCATGGTTAGAAGGCATTGTCACCATGGTTACAAAGGCCACAGAACTTTTTTAGAGTTGCAAGGAAATTGAAGACAGACAGATTTAGAAGGCAGAGAGAGGTAACGGTCCCTTAAGGTTGTCGTAGCTGGCAGAGGTTGTGGGAATAAGCTCCCACTACCTATTAAATGCTCCCAATGGTATGTACCTCAAATAGCCTCTGACAATTCGAGGCCAGCTCCTGCCCTTCTCATGTGGCTTAGCGACTAAGCCTGGCAGACCCATCTCTAATGACGAGAGAAGTGTCAAAGGCGGGCTACTAACTCCTTAAAACCAGTCACTTCAGGTGAATGGGGCTCATCAGCTGTGGTTGGCAGCTCATCTAGGAGAAGGAAAACTCTGATCTCAAGCCTCCGCTGTCTTGCAGCAATGTCCACCCATTGCTTCGGGAGTAAACCCAAGGGAAAAATCAGGAGTCCCTAATTAGGAGTTCTATGTTGACCATCAGCTTCTGTGACACTGCTAGTGCTAGAGTGGATCAGTCTCTGCCATTCCTTTGGATTTACAAACTCGCTTTCCGCTCCACATTGACAAATACAATATTGTGCAAAAATCTTAGGTACCTTGGCTATCTAAGTGTGTTTGAGAGATTTGCCCAGCTCTGTGCTTGTATATATGTAACATAGCTAATTGTTAAGCTGCAAAGAAAATAACAATTAAACTGTCTAGTCCAACAATGTTGAATTCCAAGACTTTCTGGCCTTGTCTGGTTCTCTTGGTGGGGAGAATATCTGTGATGTATGAAAGAGAGGAGGAGGAATTTCTTCCCACAGAGGGCTGTGAACATTTGGAGATCTCTCTGCTCTAGCTGAGACACTGAATAGAGAAATGAACTTCTGGTCAAGAAAGAGCAAGGACTGGAAGAAAATGGAGCAGGGCACAAGATCAGATGGGCTGAGATTTTAGTTGAAGACAAGGAGGAGACAAGGAATGTGGTGAATACTCCAACTTCTTCTCCACTTTTCTGTAGGACACACAATTGAATGTAGCCTCTCCTCACCGTCTACAGATCGATGCTATCCCAAAGTCAGCACCAGGTCCCATCTGAATGCTTTCGAGATTTCCCGCCCAGTTGGAACAAATAAAACTGCAAACAGACAGTGATAGAAGTCTTGTGAGTGAGAGAGAGAGAGAGGGAGAGGAGCAAAAGATGGTGGGTCAGCTCTTTCTATATCCAAATATAAGAAAAATTCCAATAAAATTCAGAGATAAGAGTCAGCCCCTATTCAAATAATGCAACACCAGAAAAGCTTCCAGAGCTTTCCAGAGTCATACAAATGTAACCACCAGGGGGACACACTGAACAACTGCATAGACATACTGTGACCACTAGGGGACACTCCGAACAACTGCATATACATACTGTGACCACTAGGGGACACACTGAACAACTGCATGTACATACTGTGACCACTAGGGGACACACTGAACAACTGCATGTACATACTGTGACCACTAGGGGACACACTGAACAACTGCATATACATACTCTGACCACTAGGGGACACACTGAACAACTGCATATACATACTGTGACCACTAGGGGACACACTGAACAACTGCATATACATACTGTGACCACTAGGGGACACACTGAACAACTGCATATACACACTGTGACCACTAGGGGACACACTGAACAACTGCATATACATACTGTGACCACTAGGGGACACATTGAACAACTGCATATACATACGGTGACCACTAGGGGACACACTGAACAACTGCATATACACACTGTGACCACTAGGGGACACACTGAACAACTGCATATACACACTGTGACCACTAGGGGGCACACTGAACAACTGCATATACATACTGTGACCACTAGGAACATACTATACGGTTACATGTATTTAAGAACTACTTAAAATCCAAGCAGACAATTAATTGGAAAATATCAATTAAACAATGTAATACAACATCCTGGACTGGGAACACTGGCCTTGCTAGGAACATCCAGATCCAGACCCAGTACCGTGCAAAAGTCTTAGGCACATATAAGGTATTCAAAGACTAAAGATTAGCTTTATTTGTCACATGTACATTGAAGCATAGAGATAAATGCGTTGGGAGAAATGGGACATAACTTTAAGATGTTGGGAGGATGTATGGGGGGATGTCAGGGGTAGGTTTTTTGACACACAGAGAGTGCTGGGTGAGCAGAACCTGCTGCCGGGGTGGTGGTAGAGGCAGATGGATTAGGGAGATCTAAGAGACTCTTAGATTGGCACATGAATGGTAGAAAATTGGAGAGCTGTGTGGGAGGGAAGGGTTAGATTGATCTTGGAGTGGGTGGAAGGTTTGCACAACACTGAGGGCCGACGGGTCTGTACTGTGCTGTAAAGTTCTATCTTCTTTGTTTGCATCTGTTTATGTTTTGCAACGTACTGTGGCCACAGAACAACAAACTTCACCACAAACAGGACTGTGCACAAGTCTGAGACACATGTATACAGTTCGGTTGCACAGTACTGTAGTAACTTTATGTATTGCACTGTATTGCTGCCACAAAAAAACAGATTTCATGACGTATGTGAGTGATGATAAACCCGATTCTGACCTGGGTCTCTATTGTGGACTGAGAGTGGGAAGGGGACAGGGAGAGGGGAATCATGGTTGGGAAAAGGGGAAGGGAGAGGGGAGGGAGTGGGAAGCACCAGAGAGACATTCTGTAATGATCAATAAACCAATTGTTTGGAATCAAATGACCTTGTCTGGTGTCTCTGGGCTGGGTGAGTCTGCACCCGTGCCATCCTCCCCAACCCGGCACTCCTTCTCTGCCACCTGTCCCACACCCCTCCCGTGGTGCTCCACCCTCGCCATTCCCAACATCCCTTACTCCCGGCAGATCTACAAACTCGCTGTCCTCTCCATGTTGACAAATACAGTCCTGTGTAAACGATTCAGGCACACGAGCTATACATATGTGCCTAAGACTTTTACACAGTGCTGCAGAAACGGAAAAACACACCCCTGCCGGGACGGACATCGGGAGTCAACGGCCACTTTTCTCTCTTATCTGCTCCACGCCTGATTAGAAATGTTTTATGTCTGACTAAAACATCTTTTGCGAAGGGAAAGGAATTCAGAGACCATTCCAAGCCTTCGAGCCAGCTTTAATAATTATCCAGAATATGGCATAAATTCAGGCATTGGAGATAGCATCAGACGGTTAGCATTTAAATGCGCCTGGTTTTCATTCAGGGTTGGCTGAGATAGAACACTAACTTCAGTCGGAATTCTAATATCAGTGTGGCGTTGAGCCACGGATCAGGCACAATCTAATTGAATAGTGAAACAGGAGCAGGGGAGCTGCTGCTGTGTAGGGTGTTAGATATTTACTTTGTGTTGCAGTGTACAGACAGAATACTAACATCCTCTTATCAGAAGTCACTTGTGAATTTCTGTGGACAGCTGCCGAAAGCTAATTCAACGTGCCCCTGTGGGATGACTGGGTCTCGGAATCCAATTTCGGATTGGAAGGGGGATGCAAAATAGATTAGCGTGCAGTAGCAGCATAGAGTGGGGCATTCTTGAAGGGCTGAATGTCATTTTACTACGCAGTGTACTGCATGTAATAACGTCAAAGAACTGATTGCGGACTTCAGAAAGATGAGAAAGCACACACCAGTCCTCATAGAGGGATCAGACGCGGAGAGAGTGAACTATTTCAAATTCCTGGCTGTCAATATCTCTGAGGATCTAAACTGATCCCAACATCTCGATGCAGCTACAAAAAAGGCACAACTGCGAATATATTTCATTAGGAGTTTGAGAAGCTGCCGTCTCTCACCAAAAACACTCACGAATTTCTACAGACGTGCCGCGGAGAGCACTCTGACTGGCTGCATCACCGTCTGGTATGGCGGGGGGCTACTGCACAGGATCGAAAGAAGTTGCAGAGACTGTAAACTTTAAACTCAGTCAGCTCCATCATGGGCTCTAGCCTCCGTAATATGCCAGGACATCTTCAAGGAGCGATGCCTCAAAAAGGCGGCATTCATCACCCAGGACATGCCCTCTTCTCATTGCTACCATCAGGGAGGAGGTACAGGAGTCTGAAGACACACACTCAACAATTCAGGAACAGCTTCTTCCCCTCTGCCATCCGATTTCTGAATGGACACTGAACCCACAAACACTACTTCACTGCTTTTTTATTTTTATTTTTGCACTACTGATTTAATTTAACTATTTAATATATATACTTACTGCGGTTCACAGTTTTGATTCTCTATTATTATAGAAACATAGAAACATAGAAAATAGGTGCAGGAGTAGGCCATTCGGCCCTTCGAGCCTGCGCCGCCATTTATTATGATCATGGCTGATCATCCAACTCAGAACCCTGCACCAGCCTTCCCTCCGTACCCCCTAATCCCTTTAGCCACAAGGGCCAAATCTAACTCCCTCTTAAATATAGCCAATGAACTGGCCTCAACAGTTTCCTGTGGCAGAGAATTCCACAGATTCACCACTCTCTGTGTGAAGAAGTTTTTCCTAATCTCGGTCCTAAAAGGCTTCCCCTTTATCCTCAAACTGTGACCCCTCGTTCTGGACTTCCCCAACATCGGGAACAATCTTCCTGCATCTAGCCTGTCCAATCCCTTTAGGATTTTATACGTTTCAATCAGATCTCCCCTCAATCTTCTAAATTCCAACGAGTACAAGCCCAGTTCATCCAGTCTTTCTTCATATGAAAGTCCTGCCATCCCTGGAATCAATCTGGTGAACCTTCTTTGTACTCCCTCTATGGCAAGGATGTCTTTCCTCAGATTAGGGGACCAAAACTGCACACAATACTCCAGGTGTGGTCTCACCAAGGCCTTGTACAACTGCAGTAGTACCTCCTTGCTCCTGTACTCGAATCCTCTCGCTATAAATGCCAGCATACCATTCGTCTTTTTCACCGCCTGCTGTACCTGCATGCCCACTTTCAATGACTGGTGTATAATAACATCCAGGTCTCGTTGCACCTCCCCTTTTCCTAATCGGCCACCATTCAGATAATAATCTGTTTTCCTATTTTTGCCACCAAAGTGAATAACTTCACATTTATCCACATTAGATTGCATCTGCCATGAATTTGCCCACTCACCCAACCTATCCAAGTCACTCTGCATCCTCTTAGCATCCTCCTCACTGCTAACACTGCCACCCAGCTTCGTGTCATCCGCAAACTTGGAGATGCTGCATTTAATTCCCTCATCCAAGTCATTAATATATATTGTAAACAACTGGGGTCCCAGCACTGAGCCTTACGGTACCCCACTAGTCACTGCCTGCCATTCTGAAAAGGTCCCGTTTATTCCCACTCTTTGCTTCCTGTCTGCTACCCAATTCTCCATCCACATCAATACCTTACCCCCAATACCGTGTGCTTTAAGTTTGCACACTAATCTCCTGTGTGGGACCTTGTCAAAAGCCTTTTGAAAATCCAAATATACCACATCCACTGGTTCTCCCCTATCCACTCTACTAGTTGCATCCTCAAAAAATTCTATGAGATTCGTCAGACATGATTTTCCTTTCACAAATCCATGCTGACTTTGTCCGATGATTTCACTGCTTTCCAAATGTGCTGTTATCACATCTTTGATAACTGACTCCAGCAGTTTCCCCACCACTGACGTTAGGCTAACTGGTCTATAATTTCCCGGTTTCTCTCTCCCTTCTTTTTTAAAACGTGGGGTTACATTAGCCACCCTCCAATCCTCAGGAACTAATCCAGAATCTAACGAGTTTTGAAAAATTATCACTAATGCGTCCACTATTTCTTGGGCTACTTCCTTAAGCACTCTAGGATGCAGACCATCTGGCCCTGGGGATTTATCTGCCTTCAATTCCTTCAATTTACCTAACACCACTTCCCTACTAACAAGTATTTCGCTCAGTTCCTCCATCTCACTGGACCCTCTGTCCCCTACTATTTCTGGAAGATTATTTATGTCCTCCTTAGTGAAGACAGAACCAAAGTAATTATTCAATTGGTCTGCCATGTCCTTGCTCCCCATAATCAATTCACCTGTTTCTGTCTGCAGGGGACCTACATTTGTCTTTACCAGTCTTTTCCTTTTTACATATCTATAAAAGCTTTTACAGTCAGTTTTTATGTTCCCTGCCAGTTTTCTCTCATAATCTTTTTTTCCCTTCCTAATTAAGCCCTTTGTCCTCCTCTGCTGAACTCTGAATTTCTCCCAGTCCTCAGATGAGCCACTTTTTCTGGCTAATTTGTATGCTTCTTCTTTGGAATTGATTATGGTTATGTATCGCATTATACTGCTGCCATAAAGACAACAAATTTCATGACATATGTCGATGACATTAAACCTGATTCTGATACTGAATCTGAAATCAGACTAATATGCTAACATTGCTGTGATCTTTTAATGATCAAAACCCTTCTTCTTCTTCAGCCCAATGCCCCTAACGGGGCAAAGGTCATTGCCAAGTTCTCCGTCCTCGCCCGAAGGTTGATCTTCCGTTTTCACTACACAACTTCATACGTCTCCCAGACGAAGACCCTTCCTCTCCCAGGCTGAGGTCTCCAGAGCTCTTGTAGCTCTGGTTTCTTACGGGATGCGCGTGCTAGCCCCTCCTCATTTTGCAGTCCGGCTTGATTAATTGGTTTTCTTTCTCTATATTGTTTTTCTGCCAATGATGAAGCAGCTCTGGTCTAGAAATCTCTCCAGTCTGATGCAGTAATTAGTACCACTCAGTCTGATCATTAAACCTCTGATGACTGGAATTCTCATATCGCCACTCAGCCATAACCAGCTGTCTTCTGCACGATATCCTACACGCCCCTCATTCTGAGTGGGATGGAGCCAGGGTTCCAAGATCAGCAATCTCTGCCAAACCTCTCTGCGTCTAGACCCTTCCTCTCCTCCTCTTACTCTCCCCTGAAGACTATTTTCTAAATGGAGAGAAAATCCCAAAATCTGAGGTGCAAAGGGATTTGGGAGACCTCGTGCAGGATTCCCTGAACGTTAATTTGCAGGTTGAGTTAGCATTCGTTTCAAGAGGATGAGAATATGAAAACAAGGATGTAATGTTGAGGCTGTATAAGGTTCTGGTGAGGCCTCACTTGGAGTATTGTGAGCAGTTTTGGGACCCTTTTCTAAGAAAGTATGTGCTGACCTTGGAGAGGTTTCAAAGGAGTTCACGAAAATGTGGAGGCTTGTCATGTGAGGAGCATTTGATGGCTCGGAAACTCTACTCACTGGAATTCAGAGAAATGAAGGGTGACCTCATTGAAACCTATTGGGTGTTGGAAGGCCTCGATAGAGAGGATGTTTCCTATGATGGGGGAGTCTAAGACCAAAGGGCACAGGTTCAGAATAGAAGGGTGTCCTTTTAGAGAAGAAATAAGGAGGAAGTTATTCAGCCAGAGAGTGGTGAATCTGTGGAATTTGTTGCCATGGCACCCTGTGGAGGCCAAGTCACTGGGCATATTTAAGGCAGAGGTTAATAGATCCCTAATTGGTCAGGGCATTAAGGGATACAGGGAGAAGGCAGGAGGCTGGAGTTGAGAGAGAAAGTGGATCAGCCATGAGCAGATTCAATGGGCCAAATGGCCTAATTCTCTTCCTATATTTCAAGGTCTTATGAAACCGTACATTGCGTATCTGCTGTGTGGTATGACATCTTCATTATGTGCCGTATCCTATGACATCATCATTATGTGCCATGTCGTATGACATGGGCGATCATGGTCTTTCCATGACCATGATTGTTCTTGGCAAATGTTTCTACAGAAGTGGTTTGCCGTTGCCTTCTTCTGGGCAGTGTCTTTACAAGACGGGTGACCCCAGCCATTATCAATACTCTTCAGAGATTGTCTGCCTGGTGTCAGTGGTCACATGACCAGGACTTGTGATCTGCACCAGCTGCTCAAACGACTGTCACCACCTGCTCCCATGGTCACCTGACCCTGATCCGGCGGGGGGCGGGGGGCTAATCAGGTGCTACACCTCGCCCCAGGGTGACCTGCAGGCTAGCGGAGCGAAGGAGCGCCTTACACTTCCTTTGGAAGAGATGCATCTCCACCCCGCTTTGATATAACACTTTTAAAATAGTGGGGTACATGGGGTGTCCAGGGAGGGGTAGCTCCTCTGGTGAAGGGGCTTGTTGTGTCCATTCTGGGGCAGCTCACTCATCTTTGGTCCCCACCAGACACTTAGCTCTCACCTGTGGCTCCAAGTAGCTGTCTGCATGAGACAGCGGCCACACCCCGGTACACCGTTTCGACAGGTGGGCTATACCCGGTGAGAGTAGCTGGCAGCCTGCGAGCCCAGGGAGAAAGGAACATGCCTGATCTAGCAGGAGAAGTCAGCTCCGGCGGCCTGGGCCCATGAGATCGACAGAGAGATCTAACGGCCAGGAAGGTGGTTCTGCGAGCTTCTGTGAAGAGCAAAGGGTGTGATGAGGCACAGAAGACATCACGGTCATCCGCTGCAACCAGGGAGCTCCAGTTTGTGACGACTACTCGGACCACTGGACTGGGACGTCTGAGGTAGAGGGAGTGGAACTGCCCCAGCGCAATGGCTTTCCCAAGTGCTCCCCCCGTCTCCGGTCATTGGTGGATATGACAGATAACGACCACCAAAGCAGTGAAGCTTCCCAGCGTGGTTTACAGAGACATCAGCTATCACACCCCCAATGTCAAACTATGGACAGGGTAATAACTACAGATGCTGCAGATCTGAGCTAAAACAGAAGATACCTCAGATAGTCGGGCAGCATCTGTAGAGAGAGAAACTGAGTTAACACTTCAGTTTGTCAGAACAGGGACAGAGAGGACATAAAACATAGAACAATTCAATAGTGCACCGTGCAGCCCTTTCGGCCCACAATGTTGTGCTGACCATTTGACGAACTCCAAGATCAATCTAACCCTTCCTTCCCTAATAGCTCTCCATTTTTCTTTCATCATGCGCCTCTCTAAGAGTCTCTTAAATGTCCCTGATGTATCTGCTTCTACCAGCACCTGACAGGGTGTTCCACACACCCACCGCTCTCTGTGTTAAAAAACCTGCCTCTGACATCCCCCCGAGACCTGAATCACCTGCAAGTTATGCTCACTCGTGTTTCATTTCCTCTATTTCACTCGGAGTTTGAGGAGATTTGGTCTGTCACAAAAGACCTCTGAAATTTCTACGGATGTACCGTGGACAGCCTTCCATCTGGCTACATCACCGTCTGGTACGGGCGGGGGGAGGGCTACTGCACAGGATCGATAAGCTGCAGGGAGTTGTAAACTTAGTTAGCTCCATCATGAGCTCCAGCCTTCATTGTATTCACAGCATCTGGAGAGGAGGCAGGAGACTGGGTCTGAGAGGAGAACTGGATCAGCCATGATGAAATGGTGGAACAGATATGATGGGCCAAATGGCCTAATTCTGTTCCTGTATCTTATGGTCTTATGATCTTAACTTCAAGGAGGGGTGCCTCAGGAAGGCAGCATCCATCATTAAGGGCTTCCATCACCTGTTATGCACTTTTCTCATTGCTACCATCAGGAAGGAGATACAGGAGCCTGAAGACACACACTCAGTGATTCAGGAACAGCTTCTTCCCCTCTGACATCCGATTTCTGAATGGACATTGAACCCATGAACATCAGCTCACTTTTTTTTGGAAACTGCTTATTTAATTTAACTTTAAAACAATATACATACACTTCTTACAGTAATTCATAGTTACTATTATTGTGGATTGCAATGTACTGCTGTCACAAAACAACATTTCACGACACATGCCAGTGATATTAAACCCAATTCTGATTCTGATTAGCAATTTACCTCCGAGGAAAAAGTCTCTGGGATGGAAATGGTTAACACTAGGGGGTTTAATATCACCGGCATATGTCCTTGCAAGCGGAACAATGCTACACCTGCACCTCCACCTCCTCCCTCACTACCGTTCAGGGCCAGGTGAGATGACTCTTCACCTGTGAGTTGGTGGGATCATTTACTGTGTCCGGTGCCATGGTGTGACCTCCTGTATATTCGTGAGACCCGACATTGATTGGGAGGCCGCTTCACCAAGCACTTAAAGCTCGCTTCATCCACCAGGAAAAGGAGCAGTGTGTAAAAAACACAGTGAGGTAGTGTTCATGGGTTCAATGTCCATTCAGAAATCGGACAGCAGAGGGGAAGAAACTGTTCCTGGATCGTTAAGTGTCTCAGGCCCCTGTTTGTCCTCGCTGATACAGCGCGTGAAGTCACATGTTTGCAGAGTCTCAGCGCCGATCCCCGCGGTACACCATGGAGACACACATATCCAGCCAGAAAAGTATTATCACTGCAACATTGAAACCCACAGCCCAGAGACCGGCCCTTTGGCCCATCGAGTCCATGCTGGTCACAGTGTCCATCTATGAAAATGGAACATAGGACATTACTACACACACAGGCCCTCACTTTGGCGATCTTTTAACCTTCTCCAAGATCAATCTAACCCTCTCCTCCCACATAGCCCTCCACTTTTCTATCATCCATGTTGCCTATCTAAAAGTCTCCTATATGTCCCTAATGAGTCTACCACCACCATCACTGGCGGAGCGTTCCACACACCCACTACTCTCTGTGTAAAAATCCCATCTGACATCCCTCCTACACTCTCACCAATCACCTGAAAATTATGCCCACTCATATTAACCATTTCTATCCTGCGAAACAGTCTCTGACTGTCCTGTCAGTCTATGCCTCTTATCATCTTGCACACTTCTGTCAAGTCACCTCTCGTCCTCCTTCGCTCCAGAGAGAAAATCCCCAGTTGGCTCAGCCTATCCCCATAAGACATGCCTCTCATCCAGGCAGCAGTCTGCTGAATCTCCTCTGCACCCTCTTTAAAGCTTTTATATTATTCCTATAATGAGGTGACCAGAACTGAAGACAAGGCCCAAGTGTATTCTAACAAGGGTTTTATAGAGCTGTGACATCACTTCGTGGTTCCTGAACTCAATTGCCTTGAAGCCCAACACACCATACACCTCCTTAATCAACCTATCAACTTGTGCCCGTCACAAACGAGAGAAAATCTGCAGATGCCGGAAATCCAGAGCAACACACAAGAAACGCTGGAGGAACTCAGCAGGTCAGGCAGCCTCTATGGAAAAGAGTAAACAGTCGACATTTTGGGTCGAGACCCTTCAGCATTCCTGGCCTGCTGAGTTCCTCCAGCATTTTGTGTCAGTCCATCACAGGTCAAGCGCTCCCCACCATTGAGCACATCTACATGAAACGCTATCGCAGGAAAGCAGCATCCATCATCAGGGACCCCAGCACCCAGGACCAGGTCATGCTCTCTTCTCACTGCTGCCATCAGGAAGGAGGTACAGGAGCCTCAGGACCCACACCACCAGGTTCAGGAACAGTTATTACCCCTTAAATATTAGGCTGTTGAACCAGTGGGGATAAATTCACTCAACTTCACTCGCCACATCACAGAACAATTCCAGCAACCTATGGACCCACTTTCAAGGACTCTTCATCTCATGCTCTTGATAGGTACTGTGTGTTTATTTCTTTATTATTGTTTTTATCTTCTGTTTGCACAGTTGGTTGCCTTTGCACATTATTTTTCTGTCCTGTTGGGTGCCGTCTTTCATTGATTATACAGTTATTGGTGGCTCTTGCATTGACTGAGTATGTCCACAAGCAGGGTTGTATATGGTGACAGATATGGAAAAACTGTGCCAAAGTCTGAGGTTCAGAGGTTCAAGGTTCACTTTATTACCAAAGAACGTACACAGAAAACATCTCTGTGATTCACCTTGGACCATAAGACATAGGAGAAGAATTAGGCCATTCAGCCCATCGAGTTTGCTCCGCCATTCCGTCCTCTCCAGATAACCATGAAATACAGAAATCACACGACAGTCATTGAAAGGAAAGACATTAACACACCCACCATAAGAAAAATAAACACAAGCAGAAACCCAAACCCCACCCCAACTCCTCCCTTGCACAAACACCAACAGAGCACCAAACCGGAAACTCAGATAAAACATCAAACCTGTAACCCCCGAACCCCTTCACCCTCCCAGACACTCAAATAAAACATCAAACCTGTAACCACCGAATCCCTTCACACACCCGGACACTCAGATAAAACATCAAACCTGTAACCCCCGAACCCCTTCACCCACCCGGACACTCAGATAGAACATCAAACCCCCAACCCCGAACCCCTTCACCCACCCGGACAATCAGATAAAACAACAAAACCCAAAACCCCCGAACCCCTTCACACACCCAGACACTCAGATAAAACATCAAACCTGTAACCACCGAATCCCTTCACCCACCCGGACACTCAGATAAAACATCAAACCCCCAACCCCGAACCCCTTCACCCACCCGGACACTCAGATATAACATCAAATCCCCAACCCCGAACCCCTTTCACCCACCCGGACACTCAGATAAAACATCAAACCCCAAAACCCCCGAACCACTTCACCCACCCGGACACTCAGATAAAACATCAAACCCCCAACCCCGAGCCCCCTTCACCCACCCGGATACTCAGATAAAACATCAAACCCCTAAACCCCCAAGTACCCAAGCCCCTTCCCCCACCCGGACACTCAGATAGAACATCAAACCCCCAACCCCGAACCCCTTCACCCACCTGGACAATCAGATAAAACAACAAACCCCAAAACCCCCGAACCCCATCACACACCCGGACACTCAGATAAAACATCAAAGCCCCAACCCCGAGTCCCTTCACCCACCTGGACACTCAGATAAAACATCAAACCCCCAACCCCGAGTCCCTTCACCCACCCGAACATTCAGATAAAACATCAAATCCCTAAACCCCCGAAACCCTTCACCCACACGGACACTCAGATAAGACATCAAACCCCCAACCCCGAGCCTCTTCACCCACCCGGACACTCAGATAGAACATCAACCCATCAACCCCGAACCCCTTCACCCACCCGGACACTCAGATAAAACATCAAACCCCTAAACCCCCGAGCCCCTTCCCCCACCCGGACACTCAGATAAAACAACAAACCCCTAACCCCCGAACCCCTTCACCCACCCAGACACTCAGATAAAACATCAAACCTGTAACCACCGAATCCCTTCACACACCCGGACACTCAGATAAAACATCAAACCCCCAACCCCGAGCCCCTTTCACCCACCCGGACACTCAGATAAAACATCAAACCCCGAACCCCGAGTCCCTTCACACATCCGGACACTCAGATAAAAGATCAAACCCCCAACACAGAGCCCCTTCACCCACCTGGACACTCAGACAATACATCAAACCCCCAACCCCACGTTTTTTCACCCACCGGGACACTCAGATAAAATATCAAACCCGCAACACCGAGCACCTTCACCCACCCGGACATTCAGATAAAACATCAAATCCCTAAACCCCCGAAACCCTTCACCCACCTGGACACTCAGATAAAACATCAAACCCTTAAACCCTCGAACCCCTTCACCCACCCGGACACTCAGATAAAACAGCAAACCCCCAACCCCGTGCCCCTTCACCCACCCGGACATTCAGATAAAACATCAAATCCCTAAACCCCCGAAACCCTTCACCCACCTGGACACTCAGATAAAACATCAAACCCTTAAACCCTCGAACCCCTTCACCCACCCGGACACTAAGATAAAACATCAAATCCCCAACCCCAAGCCCCTTCATCCACCCGGACACTCAGATAAAACATCAAACCCCCAACCCCGAGTCCCTTCACCCACCCGAACATTCAGATAAAACATCAAATCCCTAAACCCCCGAAACCCTTCACCCACACGGACACTCAGATAAGACATAAAACCCCCAACCCCGAGCCTCTTCACCCACCCGGACACTCAGATAGAACATCAACCCATCAACCCCGAACCCCTTCACCCACCCGGACAATCAGATAAAACAACAAACCCCCAACCCCGAGCCCCTTCACCCAACCGGACACTCAGATAAAACATCAAACCCCTAAACCCCCGAACCCCTTCACCCACCCGGACACTCAGATAAAACATCAAACCCCTAAACCCCCGAGCCCCTTCCCCCACCCGGACACTCAGATAAAACAACAAACCCCTAACCCCCGAACCCCTTCACCCACCCAGACACTCAGATAAAACATCAAACCTGTAACCACCGAATCCCTTCACACACCCGGACACTCAGATAAAACATCAAACCCCCAACCCCGAGCCCCTTTCACCCACACGGACACTCAGATAAAACATCAAACCCCGAACCCCGAGTCCCTTCACACATCCGGACACTCAGATAAAACATCAAACCCCCAACACAGAGCCCCTTCACCCACCTGGACACTCAGACAATACATCAAACCCCCAACCCCACGTCTTTTCACCCACCGGGACACTCAGATAAAATATCAAACCCGCAACACCGAGCACCTTCACCCACCCGGACAGTCAGATAAAACATCAAATCCTTGAACCCTCGAATCACTTCACCCACCCAGACACTCAGATAAAACATCAAATCCTTGAACCCTCGAATCACTTCACCCACCCAGACACTCAGATAAAACATCAAACCCCTAAACCCCCGAACCCCTTCACCCACCCGGACACTCAGATAAAACATCAAACCCCCAAACCCGAGCCCCTTCACCCATCCGGACACTCAGATAAAACATCAAACCCCCAACCCCGAGCCACTTCACCCATACGGACACTCAGATAAAACATCAAACGCCTAACCCCACGAACCCCTTCACCCACCCGGACACTCAGATAAAACAGCAAACCCCCAACCCCGAGCCCCTTCACCCACCCGGACATTCAGATAAAACATCAAATCCCTAAACCCCCGAAACCCTTCACCCACCTGGACACTCAGATAAAACATCAAACCCTTAAACCCTCGAACCCCTTCACCCACCCGGACACTAAGATAAAACATCAAATCCCCAACCCCAAGCCCCTTCATCCACCCGGACACTCAGATAAAACATCAAACCCCCAAACCCCGAGTCTCTTCACCCACCCGGACACTCAGATGAAACATCAAACCCCCAACCTCGAGCCCCTTTCACCCACCCGGACACTCAGATAAAACATCAAACCCCGAACCCCGAGTCCCTTCACCCCCTGACATTCAGATAAAACATCAAATCCCTAAACCCCCGAAACCCTTCACCCACCCGGACACTCAGATAAAACATCAAAACCCCAACCCCGAGCCCCTTCAGCCACCTGGACACTCAGATAAAACATCAAACCCCCAACCCCGAGACCCTTCACACACCCGGACACTCAGATAAAACATCAAACCCCCAACCACGAATCCCATCACCCACCTGGACACTCAGACAATACATCAAACCCCCAACCCCGATGTCCTTCACCCACCTGGACACTCAGATAAAACATCAAACCCCCAAACCTGAGGCCCTTCACCGACCCGGACACTCAGATAAAACATCAAACCCCCAAACCCCGAGCCCCTTCACCCATCCGGACACTCAGATAAAACATCAAACCTCCAACCCTGAGCCCCTTCAACCACCCGGACACTCAGATAAAACATCAAACCCCTAAACCCCCGAACCCCTTCACCCACCCGGACACTCAGATAAAATATCAAACCGCTATACCCCGATCCCCTTCACCCACCCGGACAATCAGATAGAACATCAAACCCGCAAACCCCGAGTCCATTCACCCTCCCAGACACTCAGATAAAACATCAAACCTGTAACGCATGAATCCCTTCACCCACACAAACACTCAGATAAAATATCAAACCCCCAACCCCGAGCCCCTTCACCCACGTGACACTCAGATATAACATTGAACCCCCAACCCCGATCCCCTTCACCCACCCGGACACTCAGATAAAACATCAAACCTGTAACCCCCGAATCCCTTCACCCACCCGGACACTCAGATAAAACATCAAACCTGTAACCCCCGAATCCCTTCACCCACCCGGACACTCAGATAGAACATCAAACCCATAAATCCCAGAACCCCTTCACCCACCCGGACACTCAGATAAAACATCAAACCCCCAACGCCGAATCCGTTCACCCACCCGGACATTAAGATAAAACATAAAACCCCCAACCCCCGAATCTTTTCACCCACCCGGACAATCAGCAAAAACATCAAACCCCCAGCCCAAGTCCCTTCAGCCACTGGGGAATTCAGATAAAACATCAAACCCCCAACCCCGAGCCCCTTCACCCACACGGAAACTCAGATAAAACATCAAACCCCCAACCCTCAGCCCCTTCACCCACACGGACACTCAGATAAAACATCAAACCCCGAAACCCCGAGTCCCTTCACCCACCCGGACACTCAGATATAACATCAAACCCTTAACCTCCCGAACACCTTTGCCCACGCGGACACTCAGACAAAACATCAAACCCAAGATACCGAGCCTCGTCACCCATCCGGACACTCAGATTAAAGATTAAACCTGTAACCACGGAATCCCTTCACCCACTCGGACACAGAGATAAAACATCAAACCCCCAACCTCGAGACCTTTCAGCCACCGGACACTCAGATTAAACATCAAACCTGTAACAGCCGAACCCCTTCATCCACCCGGTCACTAAGATAAAACATAAAACCCCCAACCCCGAGCCCCGTCACCCACGCGGACACTCAGATAAAACATCAAACCCCCAAACCCCGAGCCCCTTCACCCACCCGGACACTCAGATAAAACATCAAACCCCAAAACCCCCAGCCCCTTCACTCACCCAGACTCTCAGATAAAACATCAAGCCCCCAACCCCGAGCCCCGTCACCCACACGGACACTCGGATAAAACATCAAACCCCCAACCCCGGTCCCCTTCACACACCTGGACACGCAGATAAAACATCAAAACCCCAACCCCGAGCCCCTTCAGCCACCTGGACACTCAGATAAAACATCAAACCCCCAACCCCGAGACCCTTCACACACCCGGACACTCAGATAAAACATCAAACCCCCAACCCCGAATCCCATCACCCACCTGGACACTCAGATAAAACATCAAACCCCCAACCCCGATGTCCTTCACCCACCTGGACACTCAGATAAAACATCAAACCCCCAAACCTGAGGCCCTTCACCGACCCGGACACTCAGATAAAACATCAAACCCCCAAACCCCGAGCCCCTTCACCCATCCGGACACTCAGATAAAACATCAAACCCCCAACCCCGAGCCCCTTCACCCACCCGGACACTCAGATAAAACATCAAACCCCTAAACCCCCGAACCCCTTCACCCACCCGGACACTCAGATAAAACATCAAACCGCTATACCCCGATCCCCTTCACCCACCCGGACAATCAGATAGAACATCAAACCCGCAAACCCCGAGTCCATTCACCCTCCCAGAAACTCAGATAAAACATCAAACCTGTAACCCACGAATCCCTTCACCCACACAAACACTCAGATAAAATATCAAACCCCCAACCCCGAGCCCCTTCACCCACGTGACACTCAGATATAACATTGAACCCCCAACCCCGATCCCCTTCACCCACCCGGACACTCAGATAAAACATCAAACCTGTAACCCCCGAATCCCTTCACCCACCCGGACACTCAGATAGAACATCAAACCCATAAATCCCAGAACCCCTTCACCCACCCGGACACTCAGATAAAACATCAAACCCCCAACGCCGAATCCGTTCACCCACCCGGACATTAAGATAAAACATAAAACCCCCAACCCCCGAATCTTTTCACCCACCCGGACAATCAGCAAAAACATCAAACCCCCAGCCCAAGTCCCTTCAGCCACTGGGGAAATCAGATAAAACATCAAACCCCCAACCCCGAGCCCCTTCACCCACACGGAAACTCAGATAAAACATCAAACCCCCAACCCTCAGCCCCTTCACCCACACGGACACTCAGATAAAACATCAAACCCCCAAACCCCGAGTCCCTTCACCCACCCGGACACTCAGATATAACATCAAACCCTTAACCTCCCGAACACCTTTGCCCACGCGGACACTCAGACAAAACATCAAACCCAAGATACCGAGCCTCGTCACCCATCCGGACACTCAGATTAAAGATTAAACCTGTAACCACGGAATCCCTTCACCCACTCGGACACAGAGATAAAACATCAAACCCCCAACCTCGAGACCTTTCAGCCACCGGACACTCAGATTAAACATCAAACCTGTAACAGCCGAACCCCTTCATCCACCCGGTCACTAAGATAAAACATAAAACCCCCAACCCCGAGCCCCGTCACCCACGCGGACACTCAGATAAAACATCAAACCCCCAACCCCGAGCCCCTTCACCCACCCGGACACTCAGATAAAACATCAAACCCCAAAACCCCCAGCCCCTTCACTCACCCAGACTCTCAGATAAAACATCAAGCCCCCAACCCCGAGCCCCGTCACCCACACGGACACTCGGATAAAACATCAAACCCCCAACCCCGATCCCCTTCACACACCTGGACACGCAGATAAAACATCAAACCCCCAACCCCGAGCCCCTTCACCCACCCGGACACTCGGATAAAACATCAAACCCCTAAACCCCAAACCCCTTCAGCCAATCGGACACTCAGTAAAACATCAAACCCCCAACCCCGAGCCCCGTCACCCACGCGGACACTCAGATAAAACATCAAACCCCCTACCCCGATTTCCTTCACCCACCCGGACACTCAGATATAACATCAAACCGCGAACGCCGAGCCCCTTTAACCACCGGGACACTCAGATAAAATATCAAACCCCCAACCCTGAGCCCCTACACCCAACTGGACACTCAGATAAAACATTAAACCCTTAACCTCCCGAACACCTTTGCCCACGCGGACACTCAGACAAAACATCAAACCCAAGATCCCGAGCCTCGTCACCCACCCGGACACTCAGATTAAACATCAAACCCCCTACCCCGATTTCCTTCACCCACCCGGACACTCAGATAAAACATCAAAACCCAAAACCCCGAGCCCCTTCACTCACCTAGACTCTCAGATAAAACATCAAACCCCCAACCCCGAGCCCCGTCACCCACACGGACACTCGGATAAAACATCAAACCCCCAACCCCGATCCCCTTCACACACCTGGACACGTAGATAAAACATCAAACCCCCAACCCCGAGCCCCTTCACCCACCCGGACACTCGGATAAAACATCAAACCCCTAAACCCCAAACCCCTTCAGCCAATCGGACACTCAGTAAAACATCAAACCCCCTACCCCGAATCCCTTCACCCACCCGGACACTCAGATAAAACATCAAACCCCCAAACCCCGAGTCCCTTCACCCACCTGGACACTCAGATAAAATATGAAACCCCCAACCCTGAGCCCCTTCACCCACCTGGACACTCAGATAAAACATTAAACCCTTAACCTCCCGAACACCTTTGCCCACGCGGACACTCAGACAAAACATCAAACCCAAGATCCCGAGCCTCGTCACCCACCCGGACACTCAGATTAAACATTAAACCTGTAACCACCGAATCCCTTCACCCACCCGGACACTCAGATAAAACATCAAACCCCTAAACCCATGAAACCCTTCACCCACTCGGACACACAGATAAAACATCAAACCCCCAACCCTGAGCCCCTTCACACACTCAGACACTCTGATTAAACAACAAACCCCCAACCCCGAGCCCCTTCACCCACCTGGACACTCAGATAAAACATCAAACCCAAAACTTCCGAGCCCCTTCACCCACACGAAAAGTCAGATAAAACATCAAACCCCCAACTCCGAGCCCCTTCACCCACACGGACACTAAGATAAAACATCAAACCCCTAAACCCCGAGCCCCTTCACTCACCCGGACTCTCAGATAAAACGTCAAACCCCCAACCCCGAGCCCCGTCACCCACCCGGACACTCGGATAAAACATCAAACCCCAAGACCGCGATCCCCTTCCACCACCCGGACTCTCAAATAAAACATCAAACCCCCAACCCCAAGCCACATTAACCACCCGGACACTCAGATAAAACATCAAACCCTTAATCCCCCGTGTCCCTTCACCCACCGTAACACTCAGATAAAACATCAAGCCCCAAAACCTCCGAGCCCCTTCACCCACACGAACAGTCAGATAAATCATCAAACCCGCGACCCAGAGCCCCTTCACCCACCTGGACAATCAGATAAAACATCAAACCTCCAACACCAAGACCCTTCACCCACCCGGACACTCAGATAAAACATCAAAGCCCCAACCCCGAGTCCCTTCACCCACCTGGACACTCAGATAAAACATCAAACCTCCAACCCAAAGCCCCTTCACACACCCAGAAAATCAGATAAAACATCAATCCCCTAAACCTCCGAGTTCCTTCATTCAGCCGGACACTCAGATAAATCATCAAACCACTAAACCCCGAAACACTTGACCCACCCGTACACTGAGATAAAACATCAAACACCTAAACCCCCGAATCCCTTCACCCACCCGGACACTCAGATAAAATTTCAAACCCCCAACCCCGATTTCCTTCACTCACCCAGACATTCAGATAAAACATTAAACCCTTAAACCCCCGAGTCCCTTCACCCACCCAGACAATCAAATAAAATATTAAAACCCTAAACCCCTGAGCCCCTTCACCCACACGGACAGTCAGATAAAAGATCAAGTCCCCAACCCCGAGCCCCTTCACCCACCGGGATACTCAGATTAAACATCAAACCTGTAACACCCGATCCACTTCACCCACCCGGTAACTACGATAAAACATAAAACCCCCAACACCGAGCCCCGACCACCCACGCGGACACTCAGATAGAACATCAAACCCCCTACCCCGATCCCCTTCACCCACCCGGACACGCAGATAAAACATCAAACCCCCAACCCCGAGCCCCTTCATCCACCCGGACACTCGGATAATACATCAAACCACTAAACCCCGAACCCTTTCAGCCAATCGGACACTCAATAAAACATCAAACCCCCTACCCCGAGTCCCTTCACCCACCCGGACACTCAGATAAAACATCAAACCCCCAACCCTGAACCCTTTCACCCACCCGGACACTCAGATAAAACATCAAACCTGTAACCCCTGAGCACCTTCACCCACCCGGACACTCTGATAAAACATCAAAGCCCCAACCCCGAGCCCCTTCACCCACCCGGACACTCAGATAAAACATCAAACCTGTAACCCCTGAGCACCTTCACCCACCCGGATACTCTGATAAAACATCAAAGCCCCAACCCCGAGCCCCTTCACTCACCCGGAAACTCAGATAAAACATCAAACCCCTAAACCCCGAACCCCTTCAGCCAATCGGACACTCAATAAAACATCAAACCCCAACCCCGAGCCCCTTCACCCACCTGGAAACTCAGATAAAACTTCAACCCCCCAACCCCGAGCCTCTTCACCCACACGGATACTCAGATAACCCATCAAACACCCAACCCGAGCCACTTCACTCACCCGGACACTTAGATTAAACATCAAAACTGTTACACCCAAACCCCTTCACCCACCCAGTCACTAAGATAAAACATAAAACCCCCAAACCCGAGCTCAGTCACCCACACGGACACTCAGATAAAACATCAAAATCCCAACTCCGAGCCCCTTCACCCACCCAAACACTCAGATAAAACATCAAACCCCTAAACCCCGAGCCCCTTCACTCAACCCAGACACTCAGATAAAACATCAAACCACTAAAACCCCGAACCCCTTCAGCCACTCGGACACTCAATAAAACATCAAACCCCTACTCCGAGTCCCTTCACCCACCCGGACACTCAGATAAAACATCAAACTCCCAACCCCGAACCCCTTCACCCATCCGGACACTCAGATAAAACATCAAACCTGTAACCCCTGAGCCCCTTCACCCACCTGGACACTCTGAAAAAACATCAAACCCCGAACCCAGAGCGGCTTCACTCACCCGGACACTCAGATAAAAAATCAAACCCATAAACCGCGATCCCCTTCCCCCACCCGGACTCTCAGATAAAACATCAAACCCCCAACCCCAAACCCTTCACCCACCCAGACACTCAGATAAAACATCAAACCCTTAATCCCCCGTGTCCCTTCACACACCCGAACACTCAGATATAACTACAAACCCCAAAACCCCCGAGCCCCTTCACCCACCGGGACACTCAGGTTAAACATCAAACCTGCATCACCCGAACCCCTTCACCCACCCGGTCACTAAGATAAAACATAAAACCCCCAACCCCGAGCTCCGTCACCCACACGGACACTCATATAAAACATCAAACCCCCTACCCCCATCCCCTTCACCCACCCGGACACTCAGATAAAACATCAAACCCCCTACCACGAGTCCCTTCACCCACCCGGACACTCAGATAAAACATCAAAGCCCCAACCCCGAGCCCCTTCACCCACCTGGAAACTCAGATAAAACATCAAACCCCCAACCCCGAGCCTCTTCACCCACACGGATACTCAGATAAACCATCAAACCCCTAATCCCCCAAACCCTGCACCCACTCGGACACTCAGATAAAACATCAAACCCCTAAACCCCCGAAGACCTTCAGCCACTCGGACACTCAATAAAACATCAAACCCCTACCCCGAGTCCCTTCACCCACCCGGACTATCAGATAAAACATCAAACCCCCAACCCCGAATCCCTTCACCCACCCGGACTATCAGATAAAACATCAAACCCCCAACCCCAAGCCCCTTCAACCACCGGGACACTCAGGTTAAACATCAAACCTGTAACACCCGAACCCCTTAACCCACCCGGTCACTAAGATAAAACATAAAACCCCCAACCCCGAGCCCCTTCACCCACCCATACACTCAGATAAAACATCAAACCCCCAACCCCGAACCCCTTCACCCACCCAGACACTCAGATAAAACATCAAACCTGTAACCCCTGAGCTCCTTCACCCACCCAGACACTCTGGTAAAACATCAAACCCCTAATCCCCCGAACCCTGCACCCACTCGGACACTCAGATACAACATCAAACCACCAACCCCAAGTCCCTTCACCCACACGGACACTCAGATAAAACATCAAACCCCCAACCCGGAGCGGCTTCACTCACCCGGACACTCAGATAAAACATCAAACCTGTAACCCCTGAGCTCCTTCACCCACCCAGACACTCTGATAAAACATCAAACCCCGAAACCCCCGAACCCCTTCACCCACTCGTACACTCAGATAAAACATCAAACCCCCAACCCGAGCCACTTCACTCACCCGGACACTTAGATTAAACATCAAACCTGTTACACCCGAACCCGTTCACCCACCCGGTCACCAAGATAAAACATAAAACCCCCAAACCCGAGCTCCGTCACCCACACGGACACTCAGATAAAACATCAAAATCCCAACTCCGAGCCACTTCACCCACCCAAACACTCAGATAAAACATCAAACCCCTAAACCGCGAGCCCCTTCACTCAACCCAGACACTCAGATAAAACATCAAACCCCTAAAACCCCGAACCCCTTCAGCCACTCGGACACTCAATAAAACATCAAACCCCCAACCCCGAGTCCCTTCACCCACCCAGACACTCAGATAAAACATCAAACCCCTACTCCGAGTCCCTTCACCCACCCGGACACACAGATAAAACATCAAACTCCCAACCCCGAACCCTTTCACCCACCCGGACACTCAGAGAAAACATCAAACCTGTAACCCCTGAGCCCCTTCACCCACCTGGACACTCTGATAAAACATCAAATCCCGAACCCAGAGCGGCTTCACTCACCCGAACACTCAGATAAAAAATCAAACCCCTAAACCGCGATCCCCTTCCCCCACCCGGACTCTCAGATAAAACATCAAACCCCCAAACCCAAACCCTTCACCCACCCAGACACTCAGATAAAACATCAAACCCTTAATACCCCGTGTCCCTTCACCCACCCGAACACTCATATATAACTACAAACCCCAAAACCCCCGAGCCCCTTCACTAACACGGACAGTCAGATAAAATATCCAACCCCAAACCCCGAGCCCCTTCACCCACCGGGACACTCAGGTTAAACATCAAACCTGTAACACCCGAACCCCTTCACCTACCCGGTCACTAAGATAAAACATAAAACCCCCAACCCCGAGCTCTGTCACCCACACGGACACTCATATAAAACATCAAACCCCCTACCCTGATCCCCTTCACCCACCCGGACACTCAGATAAAACATCAAACCCCCAACCCCGAGCCCCTTCACCCACCCGGACACTCAGATAAAACATAAAGCCCCCAACCCCGAGCCCCGTCACCCACACGGACACTCAGATAAAACATCAAACCTCCTACCCCGATCCCCTTCACCCACCCGGACACTCAGATAAAACATCAAACCTGTAACCCCTTAGCACCTTCACCCACCCGGACACTCAGATACAACATCAAACCACCAACCCCGAGCCCCGTCACCCCCGCGGACACTCAGATAAAACATCAAACCCCCAACCCCGAGCCCCTTCACCCACCCGGACACTCAGATAAAACATCAAACCCCAAAACCCCCAGCCCCTTCACTCACCCAGACTCTCAGATAAAACATCAAGCCCCCAACCCCGAGCCCCGTCACCCACACGGACACTCGGATAAAACATCAAACCCCCAACCCCGGTCCCCTTCACACACCTGGACACGCAGATAAAACATCAAAACCCCAACCCCGAGCCCCTTCAGCCACCTGGACACTCAGATAAAACATCAAACCCCCAACCCCGAGACCCTTCACACACCCGGACACTCAGATAAAACATCAAACCCCCAACCACGAATCCCATCACCCACCTGGACACTCAGACAATACATCAAACCCCCAACCCCGATGTCCTTCACCCACCTGGACACTCAGATAAAACATCAAACCCCCAAACCTGAGGCCCTTCACCGACCCGGACACTCAGATAAAACATCAAACCCCCAAACCCCGATCCCCTTCACCCATCCGGACACTCAGATAAAACATCAAACCTCCAACCCTGAGCCCCTTCAACCACCCGGACACTCAGATAAAAGATCAAACCCCTAAACCCCCGAACCCCTTCACCCACCCGGACACTCAGATAAAACATCAAACCGCTATACCCCGATCCCCTTCACCCACCCGGACAATCAGATAGAACATCAAACCCGCAAACCCCGAGTCCATTCACCCTCCCAGACACTCAGATAAAACATCAAACCTGTAACGCATGAATCCCTTCACCCACACAAACAGTCAGATAAAATATCAAACCCCCAACCCCGAGCCCCTTCACCCACGTGACACTCAGATATAACATCAAACCCCCAACGCCGAATCCGTTCACCCACCCGGACATTAAGATAAAACATAAAACCCCCAACCCCCGAATCTTTTCACCCACCCGGACAATCAGCAAAAACATCAAACCCCCAGCCCAAGTCCCTTCAGCCACTGGGGAAATCAGATAAAACATCAAACCCCCAACCCCGAGCCCCTTCACCCACACGGAAACTCAGATAAAACATCAAACCCCCAACCCTCAGCCCCTTCACCCACACGGACACTCAGATAAAACATCAAACCCCCAAACCCCGAGTCCCTTCACCCACCCGGACACTCAGATATAACATCAAACCCTTAACCTCCCGAACACCTTTGCCCACGCGGACACTCAGACAAAACATCAAACCCAAGATACCGAGCCTCGTCACCCATCCGGACACTCAGATTAAAGATTAAACCTGTAACCACGGAATCCCTTCACCCACTCGGACACAGAGATAAAACATCAAACCCCCAACCTCGAGACCTTTCAGCCACCGGACACTCAGATTAAACATCAAACCTGTAACAGCCGAACCCCTTCATCCACCCGGTCACTAAGATAAAACATAAAACCCCCAACCCCGAGCCCCGTCACCCACGCGGACACTCAGATAAAACATCAAACCCCCAACCCCGAGCCCCTTCACCCACCCGGACACTCAGATAAAACATCAAACCCCAAAACCCCCAGCCCCTTCACTCACCCAGACTCTCAGATAAAACATCAAGCCCCCAACCCCGAGCCCCGTCACCCACACGGACACTCGGATAAAACATCAAACCCCCAACCCCGGTCCCCTTCACACACCTGGACACGCAGATAAAACATCAAAACCCCAACCCCGAGCCCCTTCAGCCACCTGGACACTCAGATAAAACATCAAACCCCCAACCCCGAGACCCTTCACACACCCGGACACTCAGATAAAACATCAAACCCCCAACCACGAATCCCATCACCCACCTGGACACTCAGACAATACATCAAACCCCCAACCCCGATGTCCTTCACCCACCTGGACACTCAGATAAAACATCAAACCCCCAAACCTGAGGCCCTTCACCGACCCGGACACTCAGATAAAACATCAAACCCCCAAACCCCGAGCCCCTTCACCCATCCGGACACTCAGATAAAACATCAAACCTCCAACCCTGAGCCCCTTCAACCACCCGGACACTCAGATAAAAGATCAAACCCCTAAACCCCCGAACCCCTTCACCCACCCGGACACTCAGATAAAACATCAAACCGCTATACCCCGATCCCCTTCACCCACCCGGACAATCAGATAGAACATCAAACCCGCAAACCCCGAGTCCATTCACCCTCCCAGACACTCAGATAAAACATCAAACCTGTAACGCATGAATCCCTTCACCCACACAAACACTCAGATAAAATATCAAACCCCCAACCCCGAGCCCCTTCACCCACGTGACACTCAGATATAACATTGAACCCCCAACCCCGATCCCCTTCACCCACCCGGACACTCAGATAAAACATCAAACCTGTAACCCCCGAATCCCTTCACCCACCCGGACACTCAGATAGAACATCAAACCCATAAATCCCAGAACCCCTTCACCCACCCGGACACTCAGATAAAACATCAAACCCCCATCGCCGAATCCGTTCACCCACCCGGACATTAAGATAAAACATAAAACCCCCAACCCCCGAATCTTTTCACCCACCCAGACAATCAGCAAAAACATCAAACCCCCAGCCCAAGTCCCTTCAGCCACTGGGGAAATCAGATTAAACATCAAACCCCCAACCCCGAGCCCCTTCACCCACACGGAAACTCAGATAAAACATCAAACCCCCAACCCTCAGCCCCTTCACCCACACGGACACTCAGATAAAACATCAAACCCCCAAACCCCGAGTCCCTTCACCCACCCGGACACTCAGATATAACATCAAACCCTTAACCTCCCGAACACCTTTGCCCACGCGGACACTCAGACAAAACATCAAACCCAAGATACCGAGCCTCGTCACCCATCCGGACACTCAGATTAAAGATTAAACCTGTAACCACGGAATCCCTTCACCCACTCGGACACAGAGATAAAACATCAAACCCCCAACCTCGAGACCTTTCAGCCACCGGACACTCAGATTAAACATCAAACCTGTAACAGCCGAACCCCTTCATCCACCCGGTCACTAAGATAAAACATAAAACCCCCAACCCCGAGCCCCGTCACCCACGCGGACACTCAGATAAAACATCAAACCCCCAACCCCGAGCCCCTTCACCCACCCGGACACTCAGATAAAACATCAAACCCCAAAACCCCCAGCCCCTTCACTCACCCAGACTCTCAGATAAAACATCAAGCCCCCAACCCCGAGCCCCGTCACCCACACGGACACTCGGATAAAACATCAAACCCCCAACCCCGATCCCCTTCACACACCTGGACACGCAGATAAAACATCAAACCCCCAACCCCGAGCCCCTTCACCCACCCGGACACTCGGATAAAACATCAAACCCCTAAACCCCAAACCCCTTCAGCCAATCGGACACTCAGTAAAACATCAAACCCCCAACCCCGAGCCCCGTCACCCACGCAGACACTCAGATAAAACATCAAACCCCCTACCCCGATTTCCTTCACCCACCCGGACACTCAGATATAACATCAAACCGCGAACGCCGAGCCCCTTTAACCACCGGGACACTCAGATAAAATATCAAACCCCCAACCCTGAGCCCCTACACCCAACTGGACACTCAGATAAAACATTAAACCCTTAACCTCCCGAACACCTTTGCCCACGCGGACACTCAGACAAAACATCAAACCCAAGATCCCGAGCCTCGTCACCCACCCGGACACTCAGATTAAACATCAAACCCCCTACCCCGATTTCCTTCACCCACCCGGACACTCAGATAAAACATCAAAACCCAAAACCCCGAGCCCCTTCACTCACCTAGACTCTCAGATAAAACATCAAACCCCCAACCCCGAGCCCCGTCACCCACACGGACACTCGGATAAAACATCAAACCCCCAACCCCGATCCCCTTCACACACCTGGACACGTAGATAAAACATCAAACCCCCAACCCCGAGCCCCTTCACCCACCCGGACACTCGGATAAAACATCAAACCCCTAAACCCCAAACCCCTTCAGCCAATCGGACACTCAGTAAAACATCAAACCCCCTACCCCGAATCCCTTCACCCACCCGGACACTCAGATAAAACATCAAACCCCCAAACCCCGAGTCCCTTCACCCACCTGGACACTCAGATAAAATATGAAACCCCCAACCCTGAGCCCCTTCACCCACCTGGACACTCAGATAAAACATTAAACCCTTAACCTCCCGAACACCTTTGCCCACGCGGACACTCAGACAAAACATCAAACCCAAGATCCCGAGCCTCGTCACCCACCCAGACACTGAGATTAAACATTA
The DNA here is from genome assembly GCF_963921235.1 of Mobula hypostoma. NCBI lineage: Eukaryota > Metazoa > Chordata > Chondrichthyes > Myliobatiformes > Myliobatidae > Mobula > Mobula hypostoma. The sequence goes on along the minus strand of NC_086117.1, from coordinate 54,493,177 downwards.
AACCTGTAACCACCGAATCCCTTCACCCACCCGGACACTCAGATAAAACATCAAACCCCTAAACCCATGAAACCCTTCACCCACTCGGACACACAGATAAAACATCAAACCCCCAACCCTGAGCCCCTTCACACACTCAGACACTCTGATTAAACAACAAACCCCCAACCCCGAGCCCCTTCACCCACCTGGACACTCAGATAAAACATCAAACCCCAAAACTTCCGAGCCCCTTCACCCACACGAAAAGTCAGATAAAACATCAAACCCCCAACTCCGAGCCCCTTCACCCACACGGACACTAAGATAAAACATCAAACCCCTAAACCCCGAGCCCCTTCACTCACCCGGACTCTCAGATAAAACGTCAAACCCCCAACCCCGAGCCCCGTCACCCACCCGGACACTCGGATAAAACATCAAACCCCAAGACCGCGATCCCCTTCCACCACCCGGACTCTCAAATAAAACATCAAACCCCCAACCCCAAGCCACATTAACCACCCGGACACTCAGATAAAACATCAAACCCTTAATCCCCCGTGTCCCTTCACCCACCGTAACACTCAGATAAAACATCAAGCCCCAAAACCTCCGAGCCCCTTCACCCACACGAACAGTCAGATAAATCATCAAACCCGCGACCCAGAGCCCCTTCACCCACCTGGACAATCAGATAAAACATCAAACCTCCAACACCAAGACCCTTCACACACCTGGAAACTCAGATAAAACATCAAACCCCCAACCCCGAGCCCCTTCACCCACTCGGACATTCAGATACAACATCAAACCTCCAACCCAAAGCCCCTTCACACACCCAGAAAATCAGATAAAACATCAATCCCCTAAACCTCCGAGTTCCTTCATTCAGCCGGACACTCAGATAAATCATCAAACCACTAAACCCCGAAACACTTGACCCACCCGTACACTGAGATAAAACATCAAACACCTAAACCCCCGAATCCCTTCACCCACCCGGACACTCAGATAAAATTTCAAACCCCCAACCCCGATTTCCTTCACTCACCCAGACATTCAGATAAAACATTAAACCCTTAAACCCCCGAGTCCCTTCACCCACCCAGACAATCAAATAAAATATTAAAACCCTAAACCCCTGAGCCCCTTCACCCACACGGACAGTCAGATAAAAGATCAAGTCCCCAACCCCGAGCCCCTTCACCCACCGGGATACTCAGATTAAACATCAAACCTGTAACACCCGATCCACTTCACCCACCCGGTAACTACGATAAAACATAAAACCCCCAACACCGAGCCCCGACCACCCACGCGGACACTCAGATAGAACATCAAACCCCCTACCCCGATCCCCTTCACCCACCCGGACACGCAGATAAAACATCAAACCCCCAACCCCGAGCCCCTTCATCCACCCGGACACTCGGATAATACATCAAACCACTAAACCCCGAACCCTTTCAGCCAATCGGACACTCAATAAAACATCAAACCCCCTACCCCGAGTCCCTTCACCCACCCGGACACTCAGATAAAACATCAAACCCCCAACCCTGAACCCTTTCACCCACCCGGACACTCAGATAAAACATCAAACCTGTAACCCCTGAGCACCTTCACCCACCCGGACACTCTGATAAAACATCAAAGCCCCAACCCCGAGCCCCTTCACCCACCCGGACACTCAGATAAAACATCAAACCTGTAACCCCTGAGCACCTTCACCCACCCGGATACTCTGATAAAACATCAAAGCCCCAACCCCGAGCCCCTTCACCCACCCGGACACTCAGATAAAGCATCAAACTCCTAAATCCCGAACCCCTTCAGCCAATCGGACACTCAATAAAACATCAAACCCCAACCCCGAGCCCCTTCACCCACCTGGAAACTCAGATAAAACTTCAACCCCCCAACCCCGAGCCTCTTCACCCACACGGATACTCAGATAACCCATCAAACACCCAACCCGAGCCACTTCACTCACCCGGACACTTAGATTAAACATCAAAACTGTTACACCCAAACCCCTTCACCCACCCAGTCACTAAGATAAAACATAAAACCCCCAAACCCGAGCTCAGTCACCCACACGGACACTCAGATAAAACATCAAAATCCCAACTCCGAGCCCCTTCACCCACCCAAACACTCAGATAAAACATCAAACCCCTAAACCCCGAGCCCCTTCACTCAACCCAGACACTCAGATAAAACATCAAACCACTAAAACCCCGAACCCCTTCAGCCACTCGGACACTCAATAAAACATCAAACCCCTACTCCGAGTCCCTTCACCCACCCGGACACTCAGATAAAACATCAAACTCCCAACCCCGAACCCCTTCACCCATCCGGACACTCAGATAAAACATCAAACCTGTAACCCCTGAGCCCCTTCACCCACCTGGACACTCTGAAAAAACATCAAACCCCGAACCCAGAGCGGCTTCACTCACCCGGACACTCAGATAAAAAATCAAACCCATAAACCGCGATCCCCTTCCCCCACCCGGACTCTCAGATAAAACATCAAACCCCCAACCCCAAACCCTTCACCCACCCAGACACTCAGATAAAACATCAAACCCTTAATCCCCCGTGTCCCTTCACACACCCGAACACTCAGATATAACTACAAACCCCAAAACCCCCGAGCCCCTTCACCCACCGGGACACTCAGGTTAAACATCAAACCTGCATCACCCGAACCCCTTCACCCACCCGGTCACTAAGATAAAACATAAAACCCCCAACCCCGAGCTCCGTCACCCACACGGACACTCATATAAAACATCAAACCCCCTACCCCCATCCCCTTCACCCACCCGGACACTCAGATAAAACATCAAACCCCCTACCACGAGTCCCTTCACCCACCCGGACACTCTGATAAAACATCAAAGCCCCAACCCCGAGCCCCTTCACCCACCTGGAAACTCAGATAAAACATCAAACCCCCAACCCCGAGCCTCTTCACCCACACGGATACTCAGATAAACCATCAAACCCCTAATCCCCCAAACCCTGCACCCACTCGGACACTCAGATAAAACATCAAACCCCTAAACCCCCGAAGACCTTCAGCCACTCGGACACTCAATAAAACATCAAACCCCTACCCCGAGTCCCTTCACCCACCCGGACTATCAGATAAAACATCAAACCCCCAACCCCGAATCCCTTCACCCACCCGGACTATCAGATAAAACATCAAACCCCCAACCCCAAGCCCCTTCAACCACCGGGACACTCAGGTTAAACATCAAACCTGTAACACCCGAACCCCTTAACCCACCCGGTCACTAAGATAAAACATAAAACCCCCAACCCCGAGCCCCTTCACCCACCCATACACTCAGATAAAACATCAAACCCCCAACCCCGAACCCCTTCACCCACCCAGACACTCAGATAAAACATCAAACCTGTAACCCCTGAGCTCCTTCACCCACCCAGACACTCTGATAAAACATCAAACCCCGAAACCCCCGAACCCCTTCACCCACTCGTACACTCAGATAAAACATCAAACCCCCAACCCGAGCCACTTCACTCACCCGGACACTTAGATTAAACATCAAACCTGTTACACCCGAACCCGTTCACCCACCCGGTCACCAAGATAAAACATAAAACCCCCAAACCCGAGCTCCGTCACCCACACGGACACTCAGATAAAACATCAAAATCCCAACTCCGAGCCACTTCACCCACCCAAACACTCAGATAAAACATCAAACCCCTAAACCGCGAGCCCCTTCACTCAACCCAGACACTCAGATAAAACATCAAACCCCTAAAACCCCGAACCCCTTCAGCCACTCGGACACTCAGATAAAACATCAAACCCCCAACCCCGAGTCCCTTCACCCACCCAGACACTCAGATAAAACATCAAACCCCTACTCCGAGTCCCTTCACCCACCCGGACACACAGATAAAACATCAAACTCCCAACCCCGAACCCTTTCACCCACCCGGACACTCAGAGAAAACATCAAACCTGTAACCCCTGAGCCCCTTCACCCACCTGGACACTCTGATAAAACATCAAATCCCGAACCCAGAGCGGCTTCACTCACCCGAACACTCAGATAAAAAAACAAACCCCTAAACCGCGATCCCCTTCCCCCACCCGGACTCTCAGATAAAACATCAAACCCCCAAACCCAAACCCTTCACCCACCCAGACACTCAGATAAAACATCAAACCCTTAATCCCCCGTGTCCCTTCACCCACCCGAACACTCATATATAACTACAAACCCCAAAACCCCCGAGCCCCTTCACTAACACGGACAGTCAGATAAAATATCCAACCCCAAACCCCGAGCCCCTTCACCCACCGGGACACTCAGGTTAAACATCAAACCTGTAACACCCGAACCCCTTCACCTACCCGGTCACTAAGATAAAACATAAAACCCCCAACCCCGAGCTCTGTCACCCACACGGACACTCATATAAAACATCAAACCCCCTACCCTGATCCCCTTCACCCACCCGGACACTCAGATAAAACATCAAACCCCCAACCCCGAGCCCCTTCACCCACCCGGACACTCAGATAAAACATAAAGCCCCCAACCCCGAGCCCCGTCACCCACACGGACACTCAGATAAAACATCAAACCTCCTACCCCGATCCCCTTCACCCACCCGGACACTCAGATAAAACATCAAACCTGTAACCCCTTAGCACCTTCACCCACCCGGACACTCAGATAAAACATCAAACCCCCAACCCCGAGCCTCTTCACCCACACGGATACTCAGATAAACCATCAAACCCCTAATCCCCCGAACCCTGCACCCACTCGGACACTCAGATAAAGCATCAAACCCCCAACCCGAGCTACTCACTCACCCGGACACTCAAATAAAACATCAAACCTGTTACACCCGAACCCCTTCACCCACCCGGTCACTAAGATAAAACATCAAACCCCTAAACCCCGAGCCCCTTCACCCACCCGGACTCTAAGATAAAACATCAAACCCCCAACCCGAGCCACTTCACCCACTGGGACACTCAGATTAAACATCAAACCTGTAACACCCGAACCCCTTCACCCATCCGGTCACTAAGATAAAACATAAACCCCCATTCCCGAGCCCCGTCACCCACACGGACACTCAGATAAAACATCAAACCTCCTACCCCGATCCCCTTCACCCACCCGGACACTCAGATAAAACATCAAACCTGTAACCCCTTAGCACCTTCACCCACCCGGACACTCAGATAAAACATCAAACCCCCAACCCCGAGCCCCTTCACCCACCTGGAAACTCAGATAAAACATCAAACCCCCAACCCCGAGCCTCTTCACCCACACGGATACTCAGATAAACCATCAAACCCCTAATCCCCCGAACCCTGCACCCACTCGGACACTCAGATAAAGCATCAAACCCCCAACCCGAGCCACTCACTCACCCGGACACTCAAATAAAACATCAAACCTGTTACACCCGAACCCCTTCACCCACCCGGTCACTAAGATAAAACATCAAACCCCTAAACCCCGAGCCCCTTCACCCATCCGGACTCTAAGATAAAACATCAAACCCCCAACCCGAGCCACTTCACCCACTGGGACACTCAGATTAAACATCAAACCTGTAACACCCGAACCCCTTCACCCATCCGGTCACTAAGATAAAACATAAACCCCCATTCCCGAGCCCCGTCACCCACACGGACACTCAGATAAAACATCAAACCTCCTACCCCGATCCCCTTCACCCACCCGGACACTCAGATAAAACATCAAACCTGTAACCCCTTAGCACCTTCACCCACCCGGACACTCAGATAAAACATCAAACCCCCAACCCCGAGCCCCTTCACCCACCTGGAAACTCAGATAAAACATCAAACCCCCAACCCCGAGCCTCTTCACCCACACGGATACTCAGATAAACCATCAAACCCCTAATCCCCCGAACCCTGCACCCACTCGGACACTCAGATAAAGCATCAAACCCCCAACCCGAGCCACTCACTCACCCGGACACTCAAATTAAACATCAAACCTGTTACACCCGAACCCCTTCACCCACCCGGTCACTAAGATAAAACATCAAACCCCTAAACCCCGAGCCCCTTCACCCACCCGGACACTCAGATAAAACATCAAACCCCTACACCCCAAGCCCCTTCACCCACCCGGACTCTAAGATAAAACATCAAACCCCCAACCCGAGCCACTTCACCCACTGGGACACTCAGATTAAACATCAAACCTGTAACACCCGAACCCCTTCACCCATCCGGTCACTAAGATAAAACATAAAACCCCCATTCCCGAGCCCCGTCACCCACACGGACACTCTGATAAAACATCAAACCCCCTACCCCGATTCCCTTCACCCACCCGGACATTCAGATAAAACATCAAACCCCCAACCCCAAGCCCCGTCACCCACCCGAACACTCAGATAAAACATCAAACCCCTAAACCCCGAACCCTTTCAGACAATCGGACACTCAATAAAACATCAAAGTCCCAACCCCGAGACCCTTCACCCACCTGGAAACTCAGATAAAACATCAAATCCCCAACCCCGAGCCTCTTCACCCACACGGACACTCACATAAAATATCAAACCCCAGACTCAGAGCACTTTCACCCAACAATACTCAGATAAAACATCAAACCTGTTACCCCCGAATTCCTTCACCCACACAAACACTCAGATAAAACATCAAACCCCCAACCCCGAGCCCGTTAACCCACCCGGACTCTCAGATAAAACATCAAACCTCCAAACCCGAACCCCTTCACCCATCTGGACACTCAGATAAAACATCAAACCCAACCCCGAGCCTCTTCCCCCACCCAGACACTCAGATAAAATACAAACCCCCAACCCCGAGCCCCTTCACCCACCTGGAAACTCAGATAAAACATCAAACCCCCAACCCCGAGCCTCTTCACCCACACGGATACTCAGATAAACCATCAAACCCCTAATCCCCCGAACCCTGCACCCACTCGGACACTCAGATAAAGCATCAAACCCCCAACCCGAGCCACTCACTCACCCGGACACTCAAATTAAACATCAAACCTGTTACACCCGAACCCCTTCACCCACCCGGTCACTAAGATAAAACATCAAACCCCTAAACCCCGAGCCCCTTCACCCACCCGGACACTCAGATAAAACATCAAACCCCTACACCCCAAGCCCCTTCACCCACCCGGACTCTAAGATAAAACATCAAACCCCCAACCCGAGCCACTTCACCCACTGGGACACTCAGATTAAACATCAAACCTGTAACACCCGAACCCCTTCACCCATCCGGTCACTAAGATAAAACATAAAACCCCCATTCCCGAGCCCCGTCACCCACACGGACACTCTGATAAAACATCAAACCCCCTACCCCGATTCCCTTCACCCACCCGGACATTCAGATAAAACATCAAACCCCCAACCCCAAGCCCCGTCACCCACCCGAACACTCAGATAAAACATCAAACCCCTAAACCCCGAACCCTTTCAGACAATCGGACACTCAATAAAACATCAAAGTCCCAACCCCGAGACCCTTCACCCACCTGGAAACTCAGATAAAACATCAAATCCCCAACCCCGAGCCTCTTCACCCACACGGACACTCACATAAAATATCAAACCCCAGACTCAGAGCACTTTCACCCAACAATACTCAGATAAAACATCAAACCTGTTACCCCCGAATTCCTTCACCCACACAAACACTCAGATAAAACATCAAACCCCCAACCCCGAGCCCGTTAACCCACCCGGACTCTCAGATAAAACATCAAACCTCCAAACCCGAACCCCTTCACCCATCTGGACACTCAGATAAAACATCAAACCCAACCCCGAGCCTCTTCCCCCACCCAGACACTCAGATAAAATACAAACCCCCAACCCCGAGCCCCTTCAACCACCGGGACACTCAGATAAAACATCAAACCCCCAAACCCCATCCATTCACCCACCCGGACACTCAGATAAAATATTAAACCCTTAACCTCCCGAGCACCTTCACCCATGCGGACACTCAGACAAAACATCAAGCCCAAGATCCGGAGCCTCGTCACCCACTCGGACACTCAGATAAAACATCAAACCTGTAACCCCCGAATCCCTTCACCCACCTGGACACTCAGATAAAACATCAAACCCCCAACCCCAAGCCCCTTCACCCACCCGGACATTCAGATAAAACATTAAACTCTTATCCTCCCGAACACCTTCACCCACGCAGACTATCAGACAAAACATCAAACCCAAGATCCCGAGCCCCTTCACTCACCCGGACACTCAGATAAAACATCAAACCCCTAAACCCCGAACCCTTTCAGACAATCGGACACTCAGATAAAAAATCAAACCCCCAACCCTGAGCCCCTTCACCCACCCGGACACTCTGTTAAAACATCAAACCGCTAAACCCCGATCCCCTTCACCCACCCGGACACTCAGATAGAACATCAAACCCCCAAACCCTGAGTCCCTTCAACCACCCAGACACTCAGAGAAAACATCAAACCTGTAACCCCCGAATCCCTTCACTCACACAAACACTCAGATAAAACATCAAACCCCCAACGCCGATACCCTTCACCCACCCGGACTCTCAGATAAAACGTCAAACCCCCAACCCCGAACCCCTTCACCCATCTGGACACTCAGATAAAACATCAAACTCAACCCCGAGCCTCTTCCCCCACCCAGACACTCAGATAAAATACAAACCCCCAACCCCCAGCCCCTTCAACCACCGGGACACTCAGATAAAACATCAAACCCCCAAACCCCATCCATTCACCCACCCGGACACTCAGATAAAATATTAAACCCTTAACCTCCCGAACACCTTCACCCACGCGGACACTCAGACAAAACATCAAACCTGTAAACCCCGAATCCCTTCACCCACCCGGACAATCAGATAAATCATCAAACCCCCAATACCCGAATACCTTCACCCACCTGGACACTCAGGTAAAAGATCAAACCCCCAATGCCGAAACCGTTCACCCACCCGGACACTAAAATAAAACATAAAGTCCCCATCCCCCGAATCTCTTCACCCACCCGGACAATCAGCAAAAACATCAAACCCCCAGCCCAAGTCCCTTCAGCCACCTGGAAAATCAGGTAAAACATCAAACCCCCAACCCCGAGCCCCTTCACCCACACGGACACTCAGATAAAATATCAAACCCCAAACCCCGAGCACTTTCACCCAGCAATACTCAGATAAAACATCAAATCCCCAACCCCCGATACCCTTCACCCACCCGGACACTCAGATAAAACATCAAACTCCCAACCCCGAGTCCCTTCACCCACCCAGACACGCAGATAAAATATCAAACCCACAACCCCGAGCCCCTTCACCCACCTGGACACTCAGATAAAACATTAAACCCTTAACCTCCCGAACACCTTCACCCACGCGGACACTCAGACAAAACATCAAACCCAAGATCCGGAGCCTCGTCACCCACCTGGACACTCAGGTAAAACATCAAACCTGTAACCCCCGAATCCCTTCACCCACCCGGACACTCAGATAAAACATCAAACCCCTAAACCCATGAACCCCTTCACCCACTAGGACACTCAGATAAAACATCAAACTCCCAACCCCGAGCCCCTTCACCACCTGGACACTCAGATAAAACATTAAACCCTTAACCTCCCGAACCATTTCACCCACGCAGACATTCAGACAAAACATCAAAACCCCGACAGAGAGCCTCGTCACCCACACGGACACACAGATAAATCAACAAATCCCTAAACCCCGAGTCCCTTCACCCACCCGGACATTCAGATAAAACATTAAACTCTTATCCTCCCGAACACCTTCACCCACGCAGACTATCAGACAAAACATCAAACCCAAGATCCCGAGCCTCGTCACCCACCAGGACACTCAGATTAAACATCAAACCTGTAAACCCCAAATCCCTTCACCCACCCGGACACTCAGATAGAACATCAAACCCAGAAACCCCAGAACCCCTTCACCCACCCTGACAATCAGATAAAACATCAAACCCCCAATACCCGAATACCTTCACCCACCTGGACACTCAGGTAAAAGATCAAACCCCCAACCCCAAGTTCCTTCACCAACCCGGATACTCAGATAAAACATCAAACCCCTAAACCTCCGAACCCCTTCACGCACCCGGACACTCAGATAAAACATCAAACCCCCAACGCCGAATCCGTTCACCCACCCGGACACTAAGATAAAACATAAAATCCCCAACCCCCGAATCTCTTCACCCACCCGGACAATCAGCAAAAACATAAAACACCCAGCCCAAGTCCCTTCAGCCACCCGGAAAATCAGATAAAACATCAAACCCCCAACCCCGAGCCCCTTCACCCACACGGACACTCAGATAAAATATCAAACCCCAAACCCCGAGCACTTTCACCCAACAATACTCAGATAAAATATCAAACCCCCAACCACTGATCCCCTTCGCCCACCCGGACACTCAGATAAAACATCAAACTCCGAACCCCGAGCCCCTTCACCGACCCGGACACTCTGTTAAAACATCAAACCGCTAAACCCCGATCCCCTTCACCCACCCGGACACTCAGATAAAACATCAAACCCCCAACCCCGAGCCCCTTCACCCACGCGACACTCAGATATAACATCAAACCCCCAACACCGATCACCTTCACCCACCTGGACACTCAGACAAAACATCAAACCCAAGATCCCGAGCCTCGTCACTCACCTGGACACTCAGATGAAACATCAAACCCCCAATACCCAAATACCTTCACCCACCTGGGCACTCAGGTAAAAGATCAAACCCCCAACCCCGAGTTCCTTCACCCACCCGAATACTCAGATAAAACATCAAACCCCTAAACCTGTGAACCCTTTCACGCACCTGGACACTCAGATAAAACATAAAACCCCCAACCCCCGAATCTCTTCACCCACCCGGACAATCAGCAAAAACATCAAACCTCCAGCCCAAGTCCCTTCAGCCACCGGGGAAATCAGATAAAACATCAAACCCCCAGCCCCGAGCCCCTTCACCCACCCAGACACTCAGATTAAACATCAAACCTCCAACCCCAAATCCCATTACCCATCCGGACACTCAGATAAAACATCTGACCCCCAACCCAGAGTCCCTTTACCCATCCGCATACTCAGATAAAATATAAAACCCCGAAACCCCCGAACCCCTTCACGCACCCGGACACTCAGATAGAACATCAAACCCCTAAACCCCCAAACCCCTTCACCCACCCGGACACTCAGATAAATCATCAAACCTGTAACCCTTGAGCCCCTTCACCCACCCGGACACTCAGATAAATCATCAAACCTCCAACCCTGAGCACCTTCAACCACCGGGATACTCAGATAAAACATCAAACCCCCAACCCCGAGCCCCTTCACCCACACGGACACTCAGATAAAACATCAAACCCCCAAACCCGAGCCCCGTCACCCACCGGACACTCAATAAAACATCAAAACCCCAACCCCGAGCCCCTTCACCCACCTGGAAACTCAGATAAAACTTCAAACCCCCAACCCCGAGACCCTTCACCCACCCGGACACTCAGATAAAACATCAAACCTGTAACCCCCGAATCACTTCACCCACCCGGACAATCAGCAAAAACATCAAACCCCCAGCCCAAGTCCCTTCAGCCACCCGGGAAATCAGATAAAACATCAAACCCCCAACCCCGAGCCCCTTCACACGCACGGACACTCAGATAAAACATCAAACCCCCAAACCCCGAGTCCCTTCACCCACCCGGACACTCAGATAAAACATCAAACCCCCAACCCCGAGCCCCTTCACCCACCGGGACACTCAGATAAAACATCAAACCCCTTAACCTCCTGAACCCCTTCACCCACACAGACACTCAGACAAAACATCAAACCCAAGACCCCGAGCCCCTTCACCCACACGGACACTCAGATAAAACATCAAATCCCCAACCCCGAGACCCTTCACCCTCCCAGAAACTCAGATAAAACATCAAACCTGTAACCCACGAATCCCTTCACCCACACAAACACTCAGATAAAATATCAAACCCCCAACCCCGAGCCCCTTCACCCATGCGACACTCAGATATAACATCGAACCCCCAACCCCGATCCCCTTCACCCACCCGGACACTCAGATAAAACATCAAACCTGTAACCCCCGAATCCCTTCACCCACCCGGACACTCAGATAGAACATCAAACCCATAAACCCCAGAACCCCTTCACCCACCCGGACACTCAGATAAAACATCAAACCCCCAACCCCGAACCCCTTCACCCACCCGGACACTCAGATAAAACATAAAACCCCCAACCCCCGAATCTCTTCACCCACCCGGACAATCAGCAAAAACATCAAACCCCCAGCCCAAGTCCCTTCAGCCACCCGGAAAATCAGATAAAACATCAAACCCCCAACCCCGAGCCCCTTCACCCACACGGAAACTCAGATAAAACATCAAACCCCCAACCCCGAGCCCCTTCACCCACACGGACACTCAGATAAAACATCAAACCCCCAAACCCCGAGTCCCTTCACCCACCCGGACACTCAGATAAAACATCAAACCCTTAACCTCCCGAACACCTTTGCCCACGCGGACACTCAGACAAAACATCAAACCCAAGATACCGAGCCTCGTCACCCATCCGGACACTCAGATTAAAGATTAAACCTGTAACCACGGAATCCCTTCACCCACTCGGACACAGAGATAAAACATCAAACCCCCAACCTCGAGACCTTTCAGCCACCGGACACTCAGATTAAACATCAAACCAGTAACAGCCGAACCCCTTCACCCACCCGGTCACTAAGATAAAACATAAAACCCCCAACCCCGAGCCCCGTCACCCACGCGGACACTCAGATAAAACATCAAACCCCCAACCCCGAGCCCCTTCACCCACCCGGACACTCAGATAAAACATCAAACCCCCAACCCCGAGTCCCTTCACCCACCAGGACACTCAGATAAAACATCAAACCCGCAAACCCCAAGTCTCTTCACCCACCCGGACACTCAGATAAATCATCAAACCCTAAACCCATGAACCCCTTCACCCACCCGGACACTCAGATAAAGCATCAAACCGTAATCCCTGAGCCCCTTCACCCACCCGGACACTCTGATAAAACATCAAACCCCCAACCCCAAGCCTCTTCACCCACCCAGACACTCAGATGAAACATCAAACCAAAAAAACCCCCAACCCCGAGCCCCTTCACCCACCCGGACACTCAGATAAAACATCAAACCCCTAAACCCCGAGCCCCTTCACCCACCCGGACACTCAGATAAAACATCAAACCCCCAACCCCGAGCCCCTTCACCCACCCGGACACTCAGATAAAACATCAAACCCCCAACCCCGAGCCCCTTCACCCACCCGGACACTCAGATAAAACATCAAACCCCTAAACCCCGAACCCCTTCACCCACCCGGACACTCAGATAAAACATCAAACCCCCAACCCCGAGCCCCTTCACCCACCCGGACACTCAGATAAAACATCAAACCCCCAAACCCCGAGTCTCTTCACCCACCCGGACACTCAGATGAAACATCAAACCCCCAACCCCGAGCCCCTTCACCCACCTGGACACTCAGATAAAACATTAAACCCTTAACCTCCCGAACACCTTCACCCACGCGGACACTCAGACAAAACATCAAACCCAAGATCCCGAGCCTCGTCACCCACCCGGACACTCAGATAAAACATCAAACCTGTAAACCCCAAATCCCTTCACCCACCCGGACACTCAGATAGAACATCAAACCCAGAAACCCATGAACCCCTTCACCCACCCGGACACTCAGATAAAACATCAAACCCCCAACCCCGAACCCCTTCACCCACCCGGACACTCAGATAAAACATCAAACCCCCAACCCCGAGCCCCTTCACCCACCCGGACACTCAGATAAAACATCAAACCCCAAAACCCCGAGCCCCTTCACCCACCCGGACACTCAGATAAAACATCAAACCCCCCAACCCCGAGCCCCTTCACCCACCCGGACACTCAGATAAAACATCAAACCCCTAAACCCCGAGCCCCTTCACCCACCCGGACACTCAGATAAAACATCAAACCCCCAACCCCGAGCCCCTTCACCCACCGGGACACTCAGATAAAACATCAAACCCCCAAACCCCGATCCCCTTCACCCACCCGGACACTCAGATAAAACATCAAACCCCCAACCCCAAGCCTCTTCACCCACCCGGACACTCAGATAAAACATCAAACCCTTAATCCCCCGTGTCCCTTCACCCACCCGGACACTCAGATAAAACATCAAACCCCAAAACCTCCGAGCCCCTTCACCCACACGAACAGTCAGATAAAACATCAAACCCGCAACCCCGAGCACTTTCACCCACCCGGACACTCAGATAAAACATCAAACCTCCAACACCAAGACCCTTCACCCACCCGGACACTCAGATAAAACATCAAAGCCCCAACCCCGAGACCCTTCACCCACCAGGACACTCAGATAAAACATCAAACCCCCAACCCCTTCACCCACCCAAACACTCAGATAAAACATCAAACCCCCAACCCCGAACCCCTTGGGACACTCAGATAAAACATCAAACCCCCAACCCCGAGTTCCTTCACCCACCCGGACACTCAGATAAAACATCAAACCCCTAAACCTTCACCCACCGGACACTCAGAAACATGAACCCTTTCACGCACCTGGACACTCAGATAAAACATCAAACCCCTAAACCCCGAGTCCCTTCACCCACCCGGACAACTCAGATAAAACATCAAACCTCCACCCCCAAGTCCCTTCACCCACCCGGACACTCAGATAAAACATCAAACCCCCAACCCCGAGCCCCTTCACCCACCCAGACACTCAGATTAAACATCAAACCAGCCCAAGTCCCTTCACCCACCCGGACACTCAGATAAAACATCAAACCCGTAAACCCCGAGCCCCTTCACCCACCCGGACACTCAGATAAAACATCAAACCCCCAATACCCCGATCCCCTTCACCCACCCGGACACTCAGATAAAACATCAAACCCCCAACCCCGAGCCCCTTCACCCACCCGGACACTCAGATAAAACATCAAACCCCTAAACCCCTGAACCCCTTCAGCCACTCGGACACTCAATAAAACATCAAACCCCCTACCCCGAGTCCCTTCACCCACCCGGACACTCAGATAAAACATCAAACCCCTAAACACCTGAACCCCTTCACCCACCCGGACACTCAGAGAAAACATCAAACCTGTAACCCCTGAGCCCCTTCACCCACCCGGACACTCAGATAAAACATCAAACCCCCAACCCCGAGCCCCGCCACCCACACGGACACTCAGATAAAACATCAAACCTGTAACCCCTGAGCACCTTCACTCACCCGGACACTCTGATAAAAATTCAAAGCACCATCCCCGAGCCCCTTCACCCACCCGGACACTCAGATAAATCATCAAACCTCCAACCCTGAGCACCTTCAACCACCGGGATACTCAGATAAAACAACAAACCCCGAAACCCCGAGTCTCTTCACCCACCCGCATACTCAGATGAAACATCAAACCCTCAACCCAGAGCCCCTTCACCACCTGGACACTCAGATAAAACATTAAACCCTTAACCTCCTGAACCCCTTCACCCACGCAGACACTCAGACAAAACATCAAACCCCCAAGATCCCCGAGCCTCGTCACCCACCCGGACACTCAGATAAAACATCAAACCTGTAACCCCCCGAATCACTTCTCAGATAAAACATCAAACCCCAAACCCCCGAGCCCCTTCACCCACCCGGACACTCAGATAAAACATCAAACCCCAAACCCCCGAACCCCTTCAGCCACTCGGACACTCAATAAAACATCAAACCCCTACCCCGAGTCCCTTCACCCACCCGGACACTCAGATAAAACATCAAACTCCCAACCCCGAACCCCTTCACCCACCCGGACACTCAAATAAAACATCAAACCCCTAAACCCCGAGTCCCTTCACCCACCTGGACACTCAGATAAAACATCAAACTCCCAACCCAGAACCCCTTCACCCACAAGGACACTCAGATAAAAAATCAAACCCATAAACCGCGATCCCCTTCCACCACCCGGTCTCTCAGATAAAACATCAAACCCCCAACCCCAAGCCCCTTCACCCATCCAGACACTCAGATAAAACATCAAACCCTTAATCCCCCGTGTCCCTTCACCCACCCGGACACTCAGATAAAACAACAAACCCCCAACCCCGAGCCCCGTCACCCACACGGACACTCAGATAAAACATCAAACCCCCAACCCCGAGCCCCTTCACCCACACGGACACTCAGATAAAACATCAAACCCCAAACCCCGAGCACCCTTCACCCACACGGACACTCAGATAAAACATCAAACCCCCAACCCCGAGCCCCTTCACCCACCCGGACACTCAGATAAAACATCAAACCCCCTACCCCGAGTCCCTTCACCCACCCGGACACTCAGATAAAACATCAAACCCCCAACCCCGAGCCCCTTCACCCACCTGGAAACTCAGATAAAACATCAAACCCAAACCTCCCGAACCTCTTCACCCACCACGGACACTCAGATAAAACATCAAACCCCAACCCCGAACCCTTCACCCACCCGGACACTCAGATAAAACATCAAACCTGTAACCCCCGAATCACCTTCACCCACCCGGACACTCAGATAAAACATCAAACCCCAAACCCCGAAGCCCCTTCACCCACCTGGACACTCAGATAAAACATCAAACCCCCAACCCCGAATCCCTTCACCCACCCGGACACTCAGATAAAACATCAAACCCCTAAACCCATGAACCCCTTCACCCACCAGGACACTCAGATAAAACATCAAACCCCCAACCCCGAGCCCCTTCACCCACCCGGACACTCAGATAAAACATCAAACCCTAAACCCCGAGCCCCTTCACCCACCCGGACACTCAGATAAAACATCAAACCCCCAACCCCAAGCCCCTTCACCCACCCGGACACTCAGATAAAACATCAAACCCCCAACCCCTGAGCCCCTTCAACCACCGGACACTCAGATAAAACATCAAACCCCAAACCCCGAGCCTCTTCACCCACCCGGACACTCAGATAAAACATCAAACCCCCAACCCGAGCCCCTTCACCCACCCGGACACTCAGATAAAACATCAAACCCCCAACCCCGAACCCCTTCACCCACCCGGACACTCAGATAAAACATCAAACCCCCAACCCCGAGCCCCTTCACCCACACGGACACTCAGATAAAACATCAAACCCCGAAACCCCCGAACCCCTTCACCCACTCGGACACTCAGATAAAACATCAAACCCCCAACCCGAGCCACTTCACTCACCCGGACACTCAGATTAAACATCAAACCTGTTACACCTGAACCCATTCACCCACCCGGACACTCAGATAAAACATCAAACCCCCAAACCCGAGCCCCTTCACCCACACGGACACTCAGATAAAACATCAAACCCAACCCCGAGCCCCTTCACCCACCCGGACACTCAGATAAAACATCAAACCCCAAACCCCGAGCCCCTTCACCCACCCGGACACTCAGATAAAACATCAAACCCCAACCCCCGAATCCCTTCACCCACACGGACACTCAGATAAAACATCAAACCCCCAACCCCGAGCCCCTTCACCCACCCGGACACTCAGATAAAACATCAAACCCCCAACCCCGAGTCCCTTCACCCACCCGGACACTCAGATAAAACATCAAACTCCCAACCCCGAACCCCTTCACCCACCCGGACACTCAAAGAAAACATCAAACCTGTAATCCCTGAGCCCCTTCACCCACCCGGACACTCTGATAAAACATCAAACCCCCAACCCCAAGCCTCTTCACCCACCCAGACACTCAGATAAAACATCAAACCCCTAAACCGCGAGCCCCTTCACCCACCCGGACACTCAGATAAAACATCAACCCCCCTAAACCCCGAACCCTTCACCCACCCAGACACTCAGATAAAACATCAAACCTGTAACCCCCGAATCCCTTCACCCACCCGGACACTCAGATAAAACATCAAACCCCCAACCCCGAGCCCCTTCCCACCCACGGACACTCAGATAAAACATCAAACCCCCAACCCCGATCCCTTCACCCACCTGGACACTCAGATAAAACATCAAACCCTAAATCCCGAACCCCTTCACCCACCGGACACTCAGATAAAACATCAAACCCCCAACCCCGAGCCTCTGTCACCCACACGGACACTCAGATAAAACATCAAACCCCCTACCCCGATCCCCTTCACCCACCCGGACACTCAGATAAAACATCAAACCCCCAACCCCGAGCCCCTTCACCCACCCGGACACTCAGATAAAACATCAAACCCCCAACCCCGAGCCCCTTCACCCACCCGGACACTCAGATAAAACATCAAACCCCTACCCCGAACCCCTTCACCCACCCGGACACTCAGAGAAAACATCAAACCTGTAACCCCTGAGCCCCTTCACCCACCCGGACACTCAGATAAAACATCAAACCCCTAAACCCCGAGTCCCTTCACCCACCCGGACACTCAGATAAAACATCAAACCCCCAACCCCCGAATCCCTTCACCCACTCGGACACTCAGATGAAAACATCAAACCCCCAACCCGAGCCCCTTCACCCACCTGGACACTCAGATAAAACATCAAACCCGTTACACCCGAACCCCTTCACCCACCCGGACACTCAGATAAAACATCAAACCCCTAAACCCCGAGCCCCTTCAGCCACCCGGACACTCAGATAAAACATCAAACCCCCAACCCCGAGCCCCTTCACCCACCCGGACACTCAGATTAAACATCAAACCTGTAACACCCGAACCCCTTCACCCACCCGGTCACTCAGATAAAACATCAAACCCCCAACCCCGAGCCCCGTCACCCACACGGACACTCAGATAAAACATCAAACACCCTAAACCCCGAATCCCCTTCACCCACCCGGACACTCAGATAAAACATCAAACCCCCAACCCCGAGCCCCTTCACCCACCCGGACACTCAGATAAAACATCAAACCCCCAACCCCGAGCCCCTTCACCCACCCGGACACTCAGATAAAACATCAAACCCCCAACCCCGAGCCCCTTCACCCACACGGACACTCAGATAAAACATCAACCCCGAGCCCCTTCAACCGGAAACTCAGATAAAACATCAAACCCCCAACCCCGAGTCCCTTCACCCACCCGGACACTCAGATAAAACATCAAACACCCCAACCCCGAGCCCCTTCACCCACCCGGACACTCAGATAAAACATCAAACCGCCAACCCCGATCCCCTTCACCCACCCGGACACTCAGATAAAACATCAAACCCCCAACCCTGAGCCACTTCACCCACCGGGACACTCAGATTAAACATCAAACCTGTAACACCCGAACCCCTTCACCCACCCGGACACTCAGATAAAACATCAAACCCCCAACCCCGAGCCCCTTCACCCACACGGACACTCAGATAAAACATCAAACCCCCAACCCCGATCCCCTTCACCCACCCGGACACTCAGATAAAACATCAAACCCCAACCCCGCCCCTTCACCCACCCGGACACTCAGATATAACATCAAACCGCCAACCCCGAGCCCCTTCACCCACCCGGAAACTCAGATAAAACATCAAACCCCCAACCCCGAGCCCCTTCACCCACACGGACACTCAGATAAAACATTAAACCCTTAACCTCCCGAACACCTTTGCCCACCGGACACTCAGACAAAACATCAAACCCAAGATCCTGAGCCTCTTCACCCACGCGGACACTCAGATGAAACATCAAACCTGTAACCACCGAATCCCTTCACCCACCCGGACACTCAGATAGAACATCAAACCCCTAAACCCATGAGCCCCTTCACCCACCCGGACACTCAATAAAACATCAAACCCCTAAACCCCAAGCCCCTTCACTCACCCGGACTCTCAGATAAAACATCAAACCCCCAACCCCGAGCCCCTTCACCCACACGGACACTCAGATAAAACATCAAACCTGTAACACCCGAACCCCTTCACCCACACGGACACTCAGATAAAACATCAAATCCCCAACCCCGAGCCCGTTCACCCACCCGGACACTCTGTGAAATCATTAAACCGCGAGACCCCGATCCCCTTCACTTACGCGGACACTCAGATAGAACATCAAACCCCCAAACCCTGAGTCCCTTCAACCACCCAGACACTCAGAGAAAACATCAAACCTGGAACCCCCGAATCCCTTCACTCACACAAACACTCAGATAAAACATCAAACCCCCAACGCCGATACCCTTCACCAACACGGACACTCAGATAAAACATCAAACCCCCAACCCCGAGCCCCTTCACCCACACGGACACTCAGATAAAACATCAAATCCCCAACCCCGAGACACCTTCACCCTCCCAGAAACTCAGATAAAACATCAAACCTGTAACCCACGAATCCCTTCACCCACACAAACACTCAGATAAAATATCAAACCCCCAACCCCGAGGCCCTTCACCCACCCGGACACTCAGATAAAACATCAAACCCCCAAACCCGAACCCCTTCACCCACCCGGACACTCAGATAAAACATCAAACCCCCAACCCCGAGCCCCTTCACCCACCCAGACACTCAGATAAAACATCAAACCCCCAACCCCGAGCCCCTTCACCCACCCGGACACTCAGATAAAACATCAAACCCCCAACCCCGAGCCTCTTCACCCACACGGACACTCAGATAAAACATCAAACCCCTAACCCCGAACCCTTCACCCACTCGGACACTCAGATAAAACATCAAACCCCAAACCCGAGCCCCTTCACCCACCCGGACACTCAGATAAAACATTAAACCCTTAACCTCCCGAACACCATCACCCACGCGGACACTCAGACAAAACATCAAACCCAAGATCCCGAGCCTCGTCACCCACCCGGACACTCAGATAAAACATTAAACCCCTAAACCCATGAACCCCTTCACCCACTCGGAGACTCAGATAAAACATCAAACCCTCAACCGGAGCCACTCACCCACCGGGACACTCAGATTAAACATCAAACCTGTAACACCCGAACCCCTTCACCCACCCGGTCACTAAGATAAAACATAAAACCCCCAACCCCGAGCCCCGTCACCCACACGGACACTCAGATAAAACATCAAACACCCTACCCCGATCCCCTTCACCAACCCGGACACTCAGATAAAACATCAAACCCCCAACCCCGAGACCCTTTACCCACCCGGACACTCAGATAAAACATCAAACCCCTAAACCCCGAACCCCTTCACCCACCCGGACACTCAGATAAAACATCAAAGTCCCAACCCCGAGCCCCTTCACCCACCCGGAAACTCAGATAAAACATCAAACCCCCAACCCCGAGCCTCTTCACCCACACGGACACTCAGATAAAATTAAACCCCAACCAGAGACACTCAGATAAAACATCAAACCCCCAAACCCCGAGTCAAACCCCCAACCCTCCGTTAACCCACCCGGACTCTCAGATGAAACATCAAACCCCAACCCCGAGCCCCTCACCACCTGTACACTCAGATAAAACATTAAACCCTTAACCTCCCGAGCCCCTTCACCCACCCGGACACTCAGATAAAACATCAAACCCCCAACCCCGAGAACCTTCACCCACCGGGACACTCAGATAAAACATCAAACCCCTAAACCCCGAGTCCTTTCACCCACCCGGACATTCAGATAAAACATTAAACTCTTAACCTCCCGAACACCTTCACCCACGCAGACACTCAGACAAAACATCAAACCCAAGATCCCGAGCCTCGTCACCCACCCGGACACTCAGATAAAACAATCAAACCTGTAACCCCCGAATCCCTTCACCCACCCGGACACTCAGATAAAACATCAAACCCCCAACCCCAAGCCCCTTCACCCCTAACACTCAGATAAAACATTAAACCCCAAACACCCTTACCTCCCTGAACCACCTTCACCCACGGACACTCAGACACTCAGACAAAACATCAAACCCCAAATCCCGAGCCCCGTCACCCACCCGGACACTCAGATAAAACATCAAACCCCTAAACCCCGAACCCCTTCACCCACACGGACACTCAGATAAAACATCAAATCCCCAACCCCGAGCCTGTTCACCCACCCGGACACTCTGTTAAATCATCAAACCGCGAGACCCCGATCCCCTTCACCCACCCGGACACTCAGATAGAACATCAAACCCCCAAACCCTGAGTCCCTTCACCCACCCGGACACTCAGATAAAACATCAAACCTGTAACCCCCGAATCCCTTCACCCACCCGGACACTCAGATAAAACATCAAACCCCCAACCCCGAGCCCCTTCACCCACCCGGACACTCAGATAAAACATCAAATCCCCAACCCCGAGCCCCTTCACCCACCCGGACACTCAGATAAAACATCAAACCCCCAACCCCGAGCCCCTTCACCCACCCAGACACTCAGATAAAACATCAAACCCCCAACCCCGAGCCCCTTCAACCACCGGGACACTCAGGTAAAACATCAAACCCCCAAACCCTGAGTCCCTTCACCCACCCAGACACTCAGATAAAACAAAACCCTTAATCCCGAAACCTTCACCCACGCGGACACTCAGACAAAACATCCCGAGCCTCGTCACCCACCCGGACACTCAGATAAAACATAAAACCCTTTACCCACCTGGACACTCCTAAACCCATGAAACCCTTCACCCACTCGGAGACTCAGATAAAACATCAAATCCCCAACCACCGAACCCCTTCACCCACCCGGACACTCAGATTAAACATCAAACCCCCAAACCGCGATTCTCTTCACCCTCCCGGACACTCAGATGAAACATCAAACCACCAACCCCGAGCCCCTTCACCCACACGGACACTCAGATAAAACATCAAACCCCCAACCCCGAGCACTTTCACCCAGCAATACTCAGATAAAACATCAAACCCCCAACCCCCGATACCCTTCACCCACCCGGACACTCAGATAAAACATCAAACCCCCAAACCCCGAGTCTCTTCACCCACACGGACACTCAGATGAAACATCAAACCCCAACCCCGAGCCCTTCACCACCTGTACACTCAGATAAAACATTAAACCCTTAACCTCCCGAACCACTTCACCCACGCGGACACTCAGACAAAACATCAAACCCAAGATCCCGAGCCTCGTCACCCACCCGGACACTCAGATAAAACATCAAACCTGTAACCCCCGAATCCCTTCACCCACCCGGACACTCAGATAAAACATCAAACCCCTAAACCCATGAACCCCTTCACCCACTAGGACACTCAGATAAAACATCAAACTCCCAACCCCGAGCCCCTTCACCACCTGGACACTCAGATAAAACATTAAACCCTTAACCTCCCGAACCACTTCACCCACGCGGACACTCACACAAAACATCAAAACCACGACACCGAGCCTTGTCACCCACCCGGACACACATATAAAACACCAAACCCCTAAACCCCGAGTCCTTTCACCCACCCGGACATTCAGATAAAACATTAAACTCTTAACCTCCCGAACACCTTCACCCACGCAGACACTCAGACAAAACATCAAACCCAAGATCCCGAGCCTCGTCACCCACCCGGACACTCAGATAAAACATCAAACCTGTAAACCCCAAATCCCTTCACCCACCCGGACACTCAGATAGAACATCAAACCCAGAAACCCCAGAACCCCTTCACCCACCCTGACAATCAGATAAAACATCAAACCCCCAATACCCGAATACCTTCACCCACCTGGACACTCAGGTAAAAGATCAAACCCCCAACCCCGAGTTCCTTCACCTACCCGGATACTCAGATAAAACATCAAACCCCTAAACCTCCGAACCCCTTCACGCACCCGGACACTCAGATAAAACATCAAACCCCCAACGCCGAATCCGTTCACCCACCCGGACACTAAGATAAAACATAAAATCCCCAACCCCCGAATCTCTTCACCCACCCGGACAATCAGCAAAAACATCAAACACCCAGCCCAAGTCCCTTCAGCCACCCGGAAAATCAGATAAAACATCAAACCCCCAACCCCGAGCCCCTTCACCCACACGGACACTCAGATAAAATATCAAACCCCAAACCCCGAGCACTTTCACCCAACGACACTCAGATAAAACATCAAACCCCCAACCCCCGATCCCCTTCACCCACCCGGACACTCAGATAAAACATCAAACTCCCAAACCCGAGCCCCTTCACCGACACGGACACTCTGTTCAAACATCAAACTGCTGAACCCCGATCCCCTTCACCCACCCGGACACTCAGATAAAACATCAAACCCCCAACCCCGAGCCCCTTCACCCACGCGGACACACAGATAAAACATCAAACCCCCAACACCGATCACCTTCACCCACCTGGACACTCAGACAAAACATCAAACCCAAGATCCCGAGCCTCGTCACTCACCTGGACACTCAGATGAAACATCAAACCCCCAATACCCAAATACCTTCACCCACCTGGGCACTCAGGTAAAAGATCAAACCCCCAACCCCGAGTTCCTTCACCCACCCGAATACTCAGATAAAACATCAAACCCCTAAACCTGTGAACCCTTTCACGCACCTGGACACTCAGATAAAACATAAAACCCCCAACCCCCGAATCTCTTCACCCACCCGGACAATCAGCAAAAACATCAAACCTCCAGCCCAAGTCCCTTCAGCCACCGGGGAAATCAGATAAAACATCAAACCCCCAGCCCCGAGCCCCTTCACCCACCCAGACACTCAGATTAAACATCAAACCTCCAACCCCAAATCCCATCACCCACCCGGACACTCAGATAAAACATCTGACCCCCAACCCCGAGTCCCATCACCCAACCGCATACTCAGATAAAATATTAAACCCCGAAACCCCCGAACCCCTTCACACACCTGGATACTCAGATAGAACATTAAACCCCTAAACCCCCAAACCTCTTCACCCACCCGGACACTCAGATAAATCATCAAACCTGTAACCCCCGAGCCCCTTCACCCACCCGGACACTCAGATAAATCATCAAACCTCCAACCCTGAGCACCTTCAACCACCGGGATACTCAGATAAAACAACAAACCCCGAAACCCCGAGTCTCTTCACCCACCCGCATACTCAGATGAAACATCAAACCCTCAACCCAGAGCCCCTTCACCACCTGGACACTCAGATAAAACATTAAACCCTTAACCTCCTGAACCCCTTCACCCACGCAGACACTCAGACAAAACATCAAACCCAAGATCACGAGCCTCGTCACCCACCCGGACACTCAGATAAAACATCAAACCTGTAACCCCCGAATCACTTCACCCACCCGGACAATCAGCAAAAACATCAAACCCCCAGCCCAAGTCCCTTCAGCCACCCGGGAAATCAGATAAAACATCAAACCCCCAACCCCGAGCCCCTTCACACGCACGGACACTCAGATAAAACATCAAACCCCCAATGCCGAAACCGTTCACCCACCCGGACACTAAAATAAAACATAAAGTCCCCATCCCCCGAATCTCTTCACCCACCCGGACAATCAGCAAAAACATCAAACCCCCAGCCCAAGTCCCTTCAGCCACCTGGAAAATCAGGTAAAACATCAAACCCCCAACCCCAAGCCCCTTCACCCACACGGACACTCAGATAAAATATCAAACCCCAAACCCCGAGCACTTTTACCCAGCAATACTCAGATAAAACATCAAATCCCCAACCCCCGATACCCTTCACCCACCCGGACACTCAGATAAAACATCAAACTCCCAACCCCGAGTCCCTTCACCCACCCAGACATGCAGATAAAATATCAAACCCACAACCCCGAGCCCCTTCACCCACCTGGACACTCAGATAAAACATTAAACCCTTAACCTCCCGAACACCTTCACCCACACGGACACTCAGACAAAACATCAAACCCAAGATCCGGAGCCTCGTCACCCACCTGGACACTCAGGTAAAACATCAAACCTGTAACCCCCGAATCCCTTCACCCACCCGGACACTCAGATAAAACATCAAACCCCTAAACCCATGAACCCCTTCACCCACTAGGACACTCAGATAAAACATCAAACCCCCAACCCCAAGCCCCTTCACCCACCTAGACACTCAGATAGAACATCAAACCCCTAAACCCCCAAACCTCTTCACCCACCAGGACACTCAGATAAAACATCAAACCCGCAAACCCCAAGTCTCTTCACCCACCCGGACACTCAGATAAATCATCAAACCCTACCCGGTCACATCTCTCATCCACACCATCAGATTGAACATCAAATCCCCAACCCACCCGGTCCCCTCTCTCACACAAAAACTAACAGATCATCCACACAGAAACATCAGATTGAACATCAAATCCCCAACCCACCCGGTCCCCTCTCTCACACAAAAACTAACAGATCATCCACAGGGAAACATCAGATTGAACATCAAACCCCCAACCCACCCGGTCCCCTCTCTCACACAAAAACTAACAGATCATCCACACAGAAACATCAGATTGAACATCAAACCCCCAACCCACCCGGTCCCCTCTCTCACACAAAAACTAACAGATCATCCACACAGAAACATCAGATTGAACATCAAACCCCCAACCCACCCGGTCCCCTCTCTCACACAAAAACTAACAGATCATCCACACAGAAACATCAGAATGAACATCAAACCCCCAACCCACCCGGTCCCCTCTCTCACACAAAAACTAACAGATCATCCACACAGAAACATCAGATTGAACATCAAACCCCCAACCCACCCGGTCCCCTCTCTCACACAAAAACTAACAGATCATCCACACAGAAACATCAGATTGAACATCAAATCCCCAACCCACCCGGTCCCCTCTCTCACACAAAAACTAACAGATCATCCACACAGAAACATCAGATTGAACATCAAACCCCCAACCCACCCGGTCCCCTCTCTCACACAAAAACTAACAGATCATCCACACAGAAACATCAGAATGAACATCAAATCCCCAACCCACCCGGTCCCCTCTCTCACACAAAAACTAACAGATCATCCACACAGAAACATCAGATTGAACATCAAATCCCCAACCCACCCGGTCCCCTCTCTCACACAAAAACTAACAGATCATCCACACAGAAACATCAGATTGAACATCAAACCCCCAACACACCCGGTCCCCTCTCTCACACAAAAACTAACAGATCATCCACACAGAAACATCAGATTGAACATCAAACCCCCAACCCACCCGGTCCCCTCTCTCACACAAAAACTAACAGATCATCCACACAGAAACATCAGATTGAACATCAAACCCCCAACCCACCCGGTCCCCTCTCTCACACAAAAACTAACAGATCATCCACACAGAAACATCAGATTGAACATCAAACCCCCAACCCACCCGGTCCCCTCTCTCACACAAAAACTAACAGATCATCCACACAGAAACATCAGATTGAACATCAAACCCCCAACCCACCCGGTCCCCTCTCTCACACAAAAACTAACAGATCATCCACACAGAAACATCAGATTGAACATCAAATCCCCAACCCACCCGGTCCCCTCTCTCACACAAAAACTAACAGATCATCCACACAGAAACATCAGATTGAACAACAAACCCCCAACCCACCCGGTCCCCTCTCTCACACAAAAACTAACAGATCATCCACAGGGAAACATCAGATTCAACATCAAATCCCCAACTCACCCGGTCCCCTCTCTCACACAAAAACTAACAGATCATCCACACAGAAACATCAGATTGAACATCAAACCCCCAACCCACCCGGTCCCCTCTCTCACACAAAAACTAACAGATCATCCACACAGAAACATCAGATTGAACATCAAACCCCCAACCCACCCGGTCCCCTCTCTCACACAAAAACTAACAGATCATCCACACAGAAACATCAGATTGAACATCAAACCCCCAACCCACCCGGTCCCCTCTCTCACACAAAAACTAACAGATCATCCACACAGAAACATCAGATTGAACATCAAACCCCCAACCCACCCGGTCCCCTCTCTCACACAAAAACTAACAGATCATCCACACAGAAACATCAGATTGAACATCAAACCCCCAACCCACCCGGTCCCCTCTCTCACACAAAAACTAACAGATCATCCACACAGAAACATCAGATTGAACATCAAACCCCCAACCCACCCGGTCCCCTCTCTCACACAAAAACTAACAGATCATCCACACAGAAACATCAGATTGAACATCAAACCCCCAACCCACCCGGTCCCCTCTCTCACACAAAAACTAACAGATCATCCACAGGGAAACATCAGATTGAACATCAAACCCCCAACCCACCCGGTCCCCTCTCTCACACAAAAACTAACAGATCATCCACACAGAAACATCAGATTGAACATCAAACCCCCAACCCACCCGGTCCCCTCTCTCACACAAAAACTAACAGATCATCCACACAGAAACATCAGATTGAACATCAAACCCCCAACCCACCCGGTCCCCTCTCTCACACAAAAACTAACAGATCATCCACAGGGAAACATCAGATTGAACATCAAACCCCCAACCCACCCGGTCCCCTCTCTCACACAAAAACTAACAGATCATCCACACAGAAACATCAGAATGAACAACAAATCCCCAAGCCACCCGGTCCCCTGTCTCACACAAAAACTAACAGATCATCCACTCAGAAACATCAGAATGAACAACAAACCCCCAACCCACCCGGTCCCCTCTCTCACACAAAAACTAACAGATCATCCACACAGAAACATCAGATTGAACATCAAACCCCCAACCCACCCGGTCCCCTCTCTCACACAAAAACTAACAGATCATCCACACAGAAACATCAGATTGAACATCAAACCCCCAACCCACCCGGTCCCCTCTCTCACACAAAAACTAACAGATCATCCACACAGAAACATCAGATTGAACATCAAACCCCCAACCCACCCGGTCCCCTCTCTCACACAAAAACTAACAGATCATCCACAGGGAAACATCAGATTGAACATCAAACCTCAAACCCCCCCAGTCCCCTCTCTCACACAAACACTAACACATCATCCACACAGAAACATCAGATTGAATATCAAACCCCAACCCACCCGGTCCCCTCTCTCACACAAAAACTAACAGATCATCCACACAGAAACATCAGATTGAACATCAAACCCCCAACCCACCCGGTCCCCTCTCTCACACAAAAACTAACAGATCATCCACAGGGAAACATCAGATTGAACATCAAACCCCCAACCCACCCGGTCCCCTCTCTCACACAAAAACTAACAGATCATCCACACAGAAACATCAGATTGAACATCAAACCCCCAACCCACCCGGTCCCCTCTCTCACACAAAAACTAACAGATCATCCGGAAACATCAGATTGAACATCAAACCCCAACCCACCCGGTCCCCTCTCTCACACAAAAACTAACAGATCATCCATACAGAAACATCAGATTGAACATCAAACCCCCAACCCACCCGGTCCCCTCTCTCACACAAAAACTAACAGATCATCCACAGGGAAACATCAGATTGAACATCAAATCCCCAACCCACCCGGTCCCCTCTCTCACACAAAAACTAACAGATCATCCACACAGAAACATCAGATTGAACATCAAACCCCCAACCCACCCGGTCCCCTCTCTCACACAAAAACTAACAGATCATCCACAGGGAAACATCAGATTGAACATCAAACCCCCAACCCACCCGGTCCCCTCTCTCACACAAAAACTAACAGATCATCCACAGGGAAACATCAGAATGAACATCAAACCCCCAACCCACCCGGTCCCCTGTCTCACACAAAAACTAACAGGTCGTCCACAGGGAAACATCAGATTGAACATCAAACCTCAAACCCCCCCGGTCCCCTCTCTCACACAAAAACTAACACATCATCCACACAGAAACATCAGAATGAACATCAAATCCCCAACCCACCCGGTCCCCTCTCTCACACAAAAACTAACAGATCATCCACACAGAAACATCAGATTGAACATCAAACCCCCAACCCACCCGGTCCCCTCTCTCACACAAAAACTAACAGATCATCCACACAGAAACATCAGATTGAACATCAAACCCCCAACCCACCCGGTCCCCTCTCTCACACAAAAACTAACAGATCATCCACACAGAAACATCAGATTGAACATCAAATCCCCAACCCACCCGGTCCCCTCTCTCACACAAAAACTAACAGATCATCCACACAGAAACATCAGATTGAACATCAAACCCCCAACCCACCCGGTCCCCTCTCTCACACAAAAACTAACAGATCATCCACACAGAAACATCAGATTGAATATCAAATCCCCAACCCACCCGGTCCCCTCTCTCACACAAAAACTAACAGATCATCCACACAGAAACATCAGATTGAACATCAAATCCCCAACCCACCCGGTCCCCTCTCTCACACAAAAACTAACAGATCATCCACACAGAAACATCAGATTGAACATCAAACCCCCAACCCACCCGGTCCCCTCTCTCACACAAAAACTAACAGATCATCCACACAGAAACATCAGATTGAACATCAAACCCCCAACCCACCCGGTCCCCTCTCTCACACAAAAACTAACAGATCATCCACACAGAAACATCAGATTGAACATCAAACCCCCAACCCACCCGGTCCCCTCTCTCACACAAAAACTAACAGATCATCCACACAGAAACATCAGATTGAACATCAAACCCCCAACCCACCCGGTCCCCTCTCTCACACAAAAACTAACAGATCATCCACACAGAAACATCAGATTGAACATCAAACCCCCAACCCACCCGGTCCCCTCTCTCACACAAAAACTAACAGATCATCCACACAGAAACATCAGAATGAACAGCAAACCCCCAACCCACCCGGTCCCCTGTCTCACACAAAAACTAACAGGTCGTCCACAGGGAAACATCAGATTGAACATCAAACCCCCAACCCACCCGGTCCCCTCTCTCACACAAAAACTAACAGATCATCCACACAGAAACATCAGATTGAACATCAAACCCCCAACCCACCCGGTCCCCTCTCTCACACAAAAACTAACAGATCATCCACAGGGAAACATCAGATTGAACATCAAACCCCAACCCACCCGGTCCCCTCTCTCACACAAAAACTAACAGATCATCCACACAGAAACATCAGAATTGAACATCAAATCCCCAACCCACCCGGTCCCCTCTCTCACACAAAAACTAACAGATCATCCACACAGAAACATCAGATTGAACATCAAACCCCCAACCCACCCGGTCCCCTCTCTCACACAAAAACTAACAGATCATCCACACAGAAACATCAGATTGAACATCAAACCCCCAACCCACCCGGTCCCCTCTCTCACACAAAAACTAACAGATCATCCACACAGAAACATCAGATTGAACATCAAACCCCCAACCCACCCGGTCCCCTCTCTCACACAAAAACTAACAGATCATCCACACAGAAACATCAGATTGAACATCAAATCCCCCAACCCACCCGGTCCCCTCTCTCACACAAAAACTAACAGATCATCCACACAGAAACATCAGATTGAACATCAAACCCCCAACCCACCCGGTCCCCTCTCTCACACAAAAACTAACAGATCATCCACACAGAAACATCAGATTGAACATCAAACCCCCAACCCACCCGGTCCCCTCTCTCACACAAAAACTAACAGATCATCCACACAGAAACATCAGATTGAACATCAAACCCCCAACCCACCCGGTCCCCTCTCTCACACAAAAACTAACAGATCATCCACACAGAAACATCAGATTGAACATCAAACCCCAACCCACCCGGTCCCCTCTCTCACACAAAAACTAACAGATCATCCACACAGAAACATCAGATTGAACATCAAACCCCCAACCCACCCGGTCCCCTCTCTCACACAAAAACTAACAGATCATCCACAGGGAAACATCAGATTGAACATCAAACCCCCAACCCACCCGGTCCCCTCTCTCACACAAAAACTAACAGATCATCCACACAGAAACATCAGATTGAACATCAAACCCCCAACCCACCCGGTCCCCTCTCTCACACAAAAACTAACAGATCATCCACACAGAAACATCAGATTGAACATCAAACCCCCAACCCACCCGGTCCCCTCTCTCACACAAAAACTAACAGATCATCCACACAGAAACATCAGATTGAACATCAAACCCCCAACCCACCCGGTCCCCTCTCTCACACAAAAACTAACAGATCATCCACACAGAAACATCAGATTGAACATCAAACCCCAACCCACCCGGTCCCCTCTCTCACACAAAAACTAACAGATCATCCACACAGAAACATCAGATTGAACATCAAATCCCCAACCCACCCGGTCCCCTCTCTCACACAAAAACTAACAGATCATCCACACAGAAACATCAGATTGAACATCAAACCCCCAACCCACCCGGTCCCCTCTCTCACACAAAAACTAACAGATCATCCACACAGAAACATCAGATTGAACATCAACATCCCCCAACCCACCCGGTCCCCTCTCTCACACAAAAACTAACAGATCATCCACACAGAAACATCAGATTGAACATCAAACCCCCAACCCACCCGGTCCCCTCTCTCACACAAAAACTAACAGATCATCCACACAGAAACATCAGATTGAACATCAAACCCCCAACCCACCCGGTCCCCTCTCTCACACAAAAACTAACAGATCATCCACACAGAAACATCAGATTGAACATCAAACCCCCAACCCACCCGGTCCCCTCTCTCACACAAAAACTAACAGATCATCCACACAGAAACATCAGATTGAACATCAAACCCCCAACCCACCCGGTCCCCTCTCTCACACAAAAACTAACAGATCATCCACACAGAAACATCAGATTGAACATCAAACCCCCAACCCACCCGGTCCCCTCTCTCACACAAAAACTAACAGATCATCCACAGGGAAACATCAGATTGAACATCAAACCCCCAACCCACCCGGTCCCCTCTCTCACACAAAAACTAACAGATCATCCACAGGGAAACATCAGAATGAACATCAAATCCCCAACCCACCCGGTCCCCTCTCTCACACAAAAACTAACAGATCATCCACACAGAAACATCAGATTGAACATCAAACCCCCAACCCACCCGGTCCCCTCTCTCACACAAAAACTAACAGATCATCCCACAGAAACATCAGATGAACACATCAAACCCCCAACCCACCCGGTCCCCTCTCTCACACAAAAACTAACAGATCATCCACAGGGAAACATCAGATTGAACATCAAATCCCCCAACCCACACGGTCCCCTCTCTCACACAAAAACTAACAGATCATCCACACAGAAACATCAGAATGAACATCAAACCCCCAACCCACCCGGTCCCCTCTCTCACACAAAAACTAACAGATCATCCACACAGAAACATCAGATTGAACATCAAACCCCCAACCCACCCGGTCCCCTCTCTCACACAAAAACTAACAGATCATCCACACAGAAACATCAGATTGAACATCAAACCCCCAACCCACCCGGTCCCCTCTCTCACACAAAAACTAACAGATCATCCACACAGAAACATCAGATTGAACATCAAACCCCCAACCCACCCGGTCCCCTCTCTCACACAAAAACTAACAGATCATCCACAGGGAAACATCAGATTGAACATCAAACCCCCAACCCACCCGGTCCCCTCTCTCACACAAAAACTAACAGATCATCCACACAGAAACATCAGATTGAACATCAAACCCCCAACCCACCCGGTCCCCTCTCTCACACAAAAACTAACAGATCATCCACACAGAAACATCAGATTGAACATCAAACCCCCAACCCACCCGGTCCCCTCTCTCACACAAAAACTAACAGATCATCCACACAGAAACATCAGATTGAACATCAAACCCCCAACCCACCCGGTCCCCTCTCTCACACAAAAACTAACAGATCATCCACACAGAAACATCAGATTGAACATCAAACCCCCAACCCACCCGGTCCCCTCTCTCACACAAAAACTAACAGATCATCCACACAGAAACATCAGATTGAACATCAAATCCCCAACCCACCCGGTCCCCTCTCTCACACAAAAACTAACAGATCATCCACACAGAAACATCAGATTGAACATCAAACCCCCAACCCACCCGGTCCCCTCTCTCACACAAAAACTAACAGATCATCCACACAGAAACATCAGATTGAACATCAAATCCCCAACCCACCCGGTCCCCTCTCTCACACAAAAACTAACAGATCATCCACACAGAAACATCAGATTGAACATCAAACCCCCAACCCACCCGGTCCCCTCTCTCACACAAAAACTAACAGATCATCCACACAGAAACATCAGATTGAACATCAAACCCCCAACCCACCCGGTCCCCTCTCTCACACAAAAACTAACAGATCATCCACACAGAAACATCAGATTGAACATCAAACCCCCAACCCACCCGGTCCCCTCTCTCACACAAAAACTAACAGATCATCCACACAGAAACATCAGATTGAACATCAAACCCCCAACCCACCCGGTCCCCTCTCTCACACAAAAATTAACAGATCATCCACAGGGAAACATCAGATTGAACATCAAACCCCCAACCCACCCGGTCCCCTCTCTCACACAAAAACTAACAGATCATCCACACAGAAACATCAGAATGAACATCAAACCCCCAAATCACCCGGTCCCCTCTCTCACACAAAAACTAACAGATCATCCACACAGAAACATCAGAATGAACATCAAACCCCCAACCCACCCGGTCCCCTCTCTCACACAAAAACTAACAGATCATCCACACAGAAACATCAGATTGAACATCAAACCCCCAACCCACCCGGTCCCCTCTCTCACACAAAAACTAACAGATCATCCACACAGAAACATCAGATTGAACATCAAACCCCCAACCCACCCGGTCCCCTCTCTCACACAAAAACTAACAGATCATCCACACAGAAACATCAGATTGAACATCAAATCCCCAACCCACCCGGTCCCCTCTCTCACACAAAAACTAACAGATCATCCACACAGAAACATCAGATTGAACATCAAACCCCAACCCACCCGGTCCCCTCTCTCACACAAAAACTAACAGATCATCCACAGGGAAACATCAGATTGAACATCAAACCCCCAACCCACCCGGTCCCCTCTCTCACACAAAAACTAACAGATCATCCACACAGAAACATCAGATTGAACATCAAATCCCCAACCCACCCGGTCCCCTCTCTCACACAAAAACTAACAGATCATCCACACAGAAACATCAGATTGAACATCAAACCCCCAACCCACCCGGTCCCCTCTCTCACACAAAAACTAACAGATCATCCACACAGAAACATCAGATTGAACATCAAACCCCCAACCCACCCGGTCCCCTCTCTCACACAAAAACTAACAGATCATCCACACAGAAACATCAGATTGAACATCAAACCCCCAACCCACCCGGTCCCCTCTCTCACACAAAAACTAACAGATCATCCACAGGGAAACATCAGATTGAACATCAAACCCCCAACCCACCCGGTCCCCTCTCTCACACAAAAACTAACAGATCATCCACACAGAAACATCAGATTGAACAACAAATCTCCAACCCACCCGGTCCCCTCTCTCACACAAAAACTAACAGATCATCCACAGGGAAACATCAGATTGAACATCAAATCCCCAACCCACCCGGTCCCCTCTCTCACACAAAAACTAACAGATCATCCACACAGAAACATCAGAATGAACATCAAACCCCCAACCCACCCGGTCCCCTCTCTCACACAAAAACTAACAGATCATCCACAGGGAAACATCAGATTGAACATCAAACCCCCAACCCACCCGGTCCCCTCTCTCACACAAAAACTAACAGATCATCCACACAGAAACATCAGATTGAACATCAAACCCCCAACCCACCCGGTCCCCTCTCTCACACAAAAACTAACAGATCATCCACACAGAAACATCAGATTGAACATCAAATCCCCAACCCACCCGGTCCCCTCTCTCACACAAAAACTAACAGATCATCCACACAGAAACATCAGATTGAACATCAAACCCCCAACCCACCCGGTCCCCTCTCTCACACAAAAACTAACAGATCATCCACACAGAAACATCAGATTGAACATCAAACCCCCAACCCACCCGGTCCCCTCTCTCACACAAAAACTAACAGATCATCCACACAGAAACATCAGATTGAACATCAAATCCCCAACCCACCCGGTCCCCTCTCTCACACAAAAACTAACAGATCATCCACACAGAAACATCAGATTGAACATCAAATCCCCAACCCACCCGGTCCCCTCTCTCACACAAAAACTAACAGATCATCCACAGAGAAACATCAGATTCAACATCAAATCCCCAACTTACCCGGTCCCCTCTCTCACACAAAAACTAACAGATCATCCACACAGAAACATCAGATTGAACATCAAACCCCCAACCCACCCGGTCCCCTCTCTCACACAAAAACTAACAGATCATCCACACAGAAACATCAGATTGAACATCAAACCCCCAACCCACCCGGTCCCCTCTCTCACACAAAAATTAACAGATCATCCACAGGGAAACATCAGATTGAACATCAAACCCCCAACCCACCCGGTCCCCTCTCTCACACAAAAACTAACAACAGATCATCCACACAGAAACATCAGATTGAACATCAAACCCCCAACCCACCCGGTCCCCTCTCTCACACAAAAACTAACAGATCATCCACACAGAAACATCAGATTGAACATCAAACCCCCAACCCACCCGGTCCCCTCTCTCACACAAAAACTAACAGATCGTCCACAGGGAAACATCAGATTGAACATCAAACCTCAAACCCCCCCAGTCCCCTCTCTCACACAAACACTAACACATCATCCACACAGAAACATCAGATTGAATATCAAACCCCCAACCCACCCGGTCCCCTCTCTCACACAAAAACTAACAGATCATCCACACAGAAACATCAGATTGAACATCAAATCCCCAACCCACCCGGTCCCCTCTCTCACACAAAAACTAACAGATCATCCACACAGAAACATATCAGAATGAACATCAAACCCCCAACCCACCCGGTCCCCTCTCTCACACAAAAACTAACAGATCATCCACACAGAAACATCAGATTGAACATCAAACCCCAACCCACCCGGTCCCCTCTCTCACACAAAAACTAACAGATCATCCACACAGAAACATCAGATTGAACATCAAACCCCCAACCCACCCGGTCCCCTCTCTCACACAAAAACTAACAGATCATCCACAGGGAAACATCAGATTGAACATCAAACCCCCAACCCACCCGGTCCCCTCTCTCACACAAAAACTAACAGATCATCCACACAGAAACATCAGATTGAACATCAAATCCCCAACCCACCCGGTCCCCTCTCTCACACAAAAACTAACAGATCATCCACACAGAAACATCAGATTGAACATCAAATCCCCAACCCACCCGGTCCCCTCTCTCACACAAAAACTAACAGATCATCCACAGGGAAACATCAGATTGAACATCAAACCCCCAACCCACCCGGTCCCCTCTCTCACACAAAAACTAACAGATCATCCACACAGAAACATCAGATTGAACATCAAACCCCCAACCCACCCGGTCCCCTCTCTCACACAAAAACTAACAGATCATCCACACAGAAACATCAGATTGAACATCAAACCCCCAACCCACCCGGTCCCCTCTCTCACACAAAAACTAACAGATCATCCACACAGAAACATCAGATTGAACATCAAACCCCCAACCCACCCGGTCCCCTCTCTCACACAAAAACTAACAGATCATCCACACAGAAACATCAGATTGAACATCAAACCCCCAACCCACCCGGTCCCCTCTCTCACACAAAAACTAACAGATCATCCACACAGAAACATCAGATTGAACATCAAACCCCCAACCCACCCGGTCCCCTCTCTCACACAAAAACTAACAGATCATCCACACAGAAACATCAGATTGAACATCAAACCCCCAACCCACCCGGTCCCCTCTCTCACACAAAAACTAACAGATCATCCCACAGAAACATCAGATTGAACATCAAACCCCAACCCACCCGGTCCCCTCTCTCACACAAAAACTAACAGATCATCCACAGGGAAACATCAGATTGAACATCAAACCCCCAACCCACCCGGTCCCCTCTCTCACACAAAAACTAACAGATCATCCACACAGAAACATCAGAATGAACATCAAACCCCCAACCCACCCGGTCCCCTCTCTCACACAAAAACTAACAGATCATCCACACAGAAACATCAGATTGAACATCAAACCCCCAACCCACCCGGTCCCCTCTCTCACACAAAAACTAACAGATCATCCACACAGAAACATCAGATTGAACATCAAACCCCCAACCCACCCGGTCCCCTCTCTCACACAAAAACTAACAGATCATCCACAGGGAAACATCAGATTGAACATCAAACCCCCAACCCACCCGGTCCCCTCTCTCACACAAAAACTAACAGATCATCCACACAGAAACATCAGATTGAACATCAAATCCCCAACCCACCCGGTCCCCTCTCTCACACAAAAACTAACAGATCATCCACACAGAAACATCAGAATGAACATCAAACCCCCAACCCACCCGGTCCCCTCTCTCACACAAAAACTAACAGATCATCCACACAGAAACATCAGATTGAACATCAAACCCCCAACCCACCCGGTCCCCTCTCTCACACAAAAACTAACAGATCATCCACACAGAAACATCAGATTGAACATCAAACCCCCAACCCACCCGGTCCCCTCTCTCACACAAAAACTAACAGATCATCCACAGGGAAACATCAGATTGAACATCAAACCCCCAACCCACCCGGTCCCCTCTCTCACACAAAAACTAACAGATCATCCACACAGAAACATCAGATTGAACATCAAACCCCCAACCCACCCGGTCCCCTCTCTCACACAAAAACTAACAGATCATCCACACAGAAACATCAGAATGAACATCAAATCCCCAACCCACCCGGTCCCCTCTCTCACACAAAAACTAACAGATCATCCACACAGAAACATCAGATTGAACATCAAACCCCCAACCCACCCGGTCCCCTCTCTCACACAAAAACTAACAGATCATCCACACAGAAACATCAGATTGAACATCAAACCCCCAACCCACCCGGTCCCCTCTCTCACACAAAAACTAACAGATCATCCACACAGAAACATCAGATTGAACATCAAACCCCCAACCCACCCGGTCCCCTCTCTCACACAAAAACTAACAGATCATCCACACAGAAACATCAGATTGAACATCAAACCCCCAACCCACCCGGTCCCCTCTCTCACACAAAAACTAACAGATCATCCACACAGAAACATCAGATTGAACATCAAACCCCCAACCCACCCGGTCCCCTCTCTCACACAAAAACTAACAGATCATCCACAGAAACATCAGATTGAACACAAACCCCAACCCACCCGGTCCCCTCTCTCACACAAAAACTAACAGATCATCCACAGGGAAACATCAGATTGAACATCAAACCCCCAACCCACCCGGTCCCCTCTCTCACACAAAAACTAACAGATCATCCACAGGGAAACATCAGATTGAACATCAAACCCCCAACCCACCCGGTCCCCTCTCTCACACAAAAACTAACAGATCATCCACACAGAAACATCAGAATGAACATCAAATCCCCAACCCACCCGGTCCCCTCTCTCACACAAAAACTAACAGATCATCCACACAGAAACATCAGAATGAACATCAAACCCCCAACCCACCCGGTCCCCTCTCTCACACAAAAACTAACAGATCATCCACACAGAAACATCAGATTGAACATCAAATCCCCAACCCACCCGGTCCCCTCTCTCACACAAAAACTAACAGATCATCCACACAGAAACATCAGATTGAACATCAAACCCCCAACCCACCCGGTCCCCTCTCTCACACAAAAACTAACAGATCATCCACAGGGAAACATCAGATTGAACATCAAACCCCCAACCCACCCGGTCCCCTCTCTCACACAAAAACTAACAGATCATCCACACAGAAACATCAGATTGAACATCAAACCCCCAACCCACCCGGTCCCCTCTCTCACACAAAAACTAACAGATCATCCACAGGGAAACATCAGATTGAACATCAAACCCCCAACCCTCCCGGTCCTCTCTCTCACACAAAAACTAACAGATCATCCACAGGGAAACATCAGATTGAACATCAAACCCCCAACCCACCCGGTCCCCTCTCTCACACAAAAACTAACAGATCATCCACACAGAAACATCAGATTGAACATCAAACCCCCAACCCACCCGGTCCCCTCTCTCACACAAAAACTAACAGATCATCCACACAGAAACATCAGATTGAACATCTAATCCCCAACCTACCCGGTCCCCTCTCTCACACAAAAACTAACAGATCATCCACACAGAAACATCAGATTGAACATCAAACCCCCAACCCACCCGGTCCCCTCTCTCACACAAAAACTAACAGATCATCCACAGGGAAACATCAGATTGAACATCAAATCCCCAACCCACCCGGTCCCCTCTCTCACACAAAAACTAACAGATCATCCACACAGAAACATCAGATTGAACATCAAACCCCCAACCCACCCGGTCCCCTCTCTCACACAAAAACTAACAGATCATCCACACAGAAACATCAGATTGAACATCAAATCCCCAACCCACCCGGTCCCCTCTCTCACACAAAAACTAACAGATCATCCACACAGAAACATCAGATTGAACATCAAACCCCCAACCCACCCGGTCCCCTCTCTCACACAAAAACTAACAGATCATCCACAGGGAAACATCAGATTGAACATCAAACCCCCAACCCACCCGGTCCCCTCTCTCACACAAAAACTAACAGATCATCCACACAGAAACATCAGAATGAACATCAAATCCCCAACCCACCCGGTCCCCTCTCTCACACAAAAACTAACAGATCATCCACACAGAAACATCAGATTGAACATCAAATCCCCAACCCACCCGGTCCCCTCTCTCACACAAAAACTAACAGATCATCCACAGGGAAACATCAGAATGAACATCAAACCCCCAACCCACCCGGTCCCCTCTCTCACACAAAAACTAACAGATCATCCACACAGAAACATCAGATTGAACATCAAACCCCCAACCCACCCGGTCCCCTCTCTCACACAAAAACTAACAGATCATCCACACAGAAACATCAGATTGAACATCAAACCCCAACCCACCCGGTCCCCTCTCTCACACAAAAACTAACAGATCATCCACACAGAAACATCAGATTGAACATCAAACCCCCAACCCACCCGGTCCCCTCTCTCACACAAAAACTAACAGATCATCCACACAGAAACATCAGATTGAACATCAAACCCCCAACCCACCCGGTCCCCTCTCTCACACAAAAACTAACAGATCATCCACACAGAAACATCAGATTGAACATCAAACCCCCAACCCACCCGGTCCCCTCTCTCACACAAAAACTAACAGATCATCCACACAGAAACATCAGATTGAACATCAAACCCCCAACCCACCCGGTCCCCTCTCTCACACAAAAACTAACAGATCATCCACACAGAAACATCAGATTGAACATCAAACCCCCAACCCACCCGGTCCCCTCTCTCACACAAAAACTAACAGATCATCCACACAGAAACATCAGATTGAACATCAAACCCCCAACCCACCCGGTCCCCTCTCTCACACAAAAACTAACAGATCATCCACAGGGAAACATCAGATTGAACATCAAACCCCAACCCACCCGGTCCCCTCTCTCACACAAAAACTAACAGATCATCCACACAGAAACATCAGATTGAACATCAAACCCCCAACCCACCCGGTCCCCTCTCTCACACAAAAACTAACAGATCATCCACACAGAAACATCAGAATGAACATCAAACCCCCAACCCACCCGGTCCCCTCTCTCACACAAAAACTAACAGATCATCCACCAGAAACATCAGAATGAACATCAAACCCCAACCCACCCGGTCCCCTCTCTCACACAAAAACTAACAGATCATCCACACAGAAACATCAGAT
Source organism: Mobula hypostoma (assembly GCF_963921235.1). Taxonomy (NCBI): domain Eukaryota; kingdom Metazoa; phylum Chordata; class Chondrichthyes; order Myliobatiformes; family Myliobatidae; genus Mobula; species Mobula hypostoma. The sequence goes on along the minus strand of NC_086117.1, from coordinate 54,450,888 downwards.
TGAACATCAAACCCCCAACCCACCCGGTCCCCTCTCTCACACAAAAACTAACAGATCATCCACACAGAAACATCAGATTGAACATCAAACCCCCAACCCACCCGGTCCCCTCTCTCACACAAAAACTAACAGATCATCCACACAGAAACATCAGATTGAACATCAAACCCCAACCACCCGGTCCCCTCTCTCACACAAAAACTAACAGATCATCCACACAGAAACATCAGATTGAACATCAAATCCCCAACCCACCCGGTCCCCTCTCTCACACAAAAACTAACAGATCATCCACACAGAAACATCAGATTGAACATCAAACCCCAACCCACCCGGTCCCCTCTCTCACACAAAAACTAACAGATCATCCACAGGGAAACATCAGATTGAACATCAAACCCCCAACCCACCCGGTCCCCTCTCTCACACAAAAACTAACAGATCATCCACACAGAAACATCAGAATGAACATCAAACCCCCAACCCACCCGGTCCCCTCTCTCACACAAAAACTAACAGATCATCCACACAGAAACATCAGAATGAACATCAAACCCCCAACCCACCCGGTCCCCTCTCTCACACAAAAACTAACAGATCATCCACACAGAAACATCAGATTGAACATCAAACCCCCAACCCACCCGGTCCCCTCTCTCACACAAAAACTAACAGATCATCCACACAGAAACATCAGATTGAACATCAAACCCCAACCCACCCGGTCCCCTCTCTCACACAAAAACTAACAGATCATCCACACAGAAACATCAGATTGAACATCAAACCCCCAACCCACCCGGTCCCCTCTCTCACACAAAAACTAACAGATCATCCACACAGAAACATCAGATTGAACATCAAACCCCCAACCCACCCGGTCCCCTCTCTCACACAAAAACTAACAGATCACCCACACACAAACATCAGATTGAACATCAAACCCCCAACCCACCCGGTCCCCTCTCTCACACAAAAACTAACAGATCATCCACAGGGAAACATCAGATTGAACATCAAACCCCCAACCCACCCGGTCCCCTCTCTCACACAAAAACTAACAGATCATCCACACAGAAACATCAGATTGAACATCAAATCCCCATCCCACCCGGTCCCCTCTCTCACACAAAAACGAACAGATCATCCACACAGAAACATCAGATTGAACATCAAATCCCCAACCCACCCGGTCCCCTCTCTCACACAAAAACTAACAGATCATCCACACAGAAACATCAGATTGAACATCAAACCCCCAACCCACCCGGTCCCCTCTCTCACACAAAAACTAACAGATCATCCACACAGAAACATCAGATTGAACATCAAACCCCCAACCCACCCGGTCCCCTCTCTCACACAAAAACTAACAGATCATCCACAGGGAAACATCAGATTGAACATCAAACCCCCAACCCACCCGGTCCCCTCTCTCACACAAAAACTAACAGATCATCCACACAGAAACATCAGAATGAACATCAAACCCCCAACCCACCCGGTCCCCTCTCTCACACAAAAACTAACAGATCATCCACACAGAAACATCAGATTGAACATCAAATCCCCAACCCACCCGGTCCCCTCTCTCACACAAAAACTAACAGATCATCCACACAGAAACATCAGATTGAACATCAAACCCCCAACCCACCCGGTCCCCTCTCTCACACAAAAACTAACAGATCATCCACACAGAAACATCAGATTGAACATCAAACCCCCAACCCACCCGGTCCCCTCTCTCACACAAAAACTAACAGATCATCCACAGGGAAACATCAGATTGAACATCAAACCCCCAACCCTCCCGGTCCTCTCTCTCACACAAAAACTAACAGATCATCCACAGGGAAACATCAGATTGAACATCAAACCCCCAACCCACCCGGTCCCCTCTCTCACACAAAAACTAACAGATCATCCACACAGAAACATCAGAATGAACATCAAACCCCCAACCCACCCGGTCCCCTCTCTCACACAAAAACTAACAGATCATCCACACAGAAACATCAGATTGAACATCAAACCCCCAACCCACCCGGTCCCCTCTCTCACACAAAAACTAACAGATCGTCCACAGGGAAACATCAGATTGAACATCAAACCTCAAACCCCCCCAGTCCCCTCTCTCACACAAACACTAACACATCATCCACACAGAAACATCAGATTGAATATCAAACCCCCAACCCACCCGGTCCCTTCTCTCACAGAAAAACTAACAGATCATCCACACAGAAACATCAGATTGAACATCAAACCCCCAACCCACCCGGTCCCCTCTCTCACACAAAAACTAACAGATCATCCACACAGAAACATCAGATTGAACATCAAACCCCCAACCCACCCGGTCCCCTCTCTCACACAAAAACTAACAGATTATCCACACAGAAACATCAGAATGAACATCAAACCCCCAAATCACCCGGTCCCCTCTCTCACACAAAAACTAACAGATCATCCACACAGAAACTTCAGATTGAATATCAAATCCCCAACCCACCCGGTCCCCTCTCTCACACAAAAACTAACAGATCATCCACACAGAAACATCAGATTGAACATCAAACCCCCAACCCACCCGGTCCTCTCTCTCACACAAAAACTAACAGATCATCCACAGGGAAACATCAGATTGAACATCAAACCCCCAACCCTCCCGGTCCTCTCTCTCACACAAAAACTAACAGATCATCCACACAGAAACATCAGATTGAACATCAAACCCCCAACCCACCCGGTCCCCTCTCTCACACAAAAACTAACAGATCATCCACACAGAAACATCAGATTGAACATCAAACCCCCAACCCACCCGGTCCCCTCTCTCACACAAAAACTAACAGATCATCCACACAGAAACATCAGATTGAACATCAAACCCCCAACCCACCCGGTCCCCTCTCTCACACAAAAACTAACAGATCATCCACACAGAAACATCAGATTGAACATCAAACCCCCAACCCACCCGGTCCCCTCTCTCACACAAAAACTAACAGATCATCCACACAGAAACATCAGATTGAACATCAAACCCCCAACCCACCCGGTCCCCTCTCTCACACAAAAACTAACAGATCATCCACACAGAAACATCAGATTGAACATCAAACCCCCAACCCACCCGGTCCCCTCTCTCACACAAAAACTAACAGATCATCCACACAGAAACATCAGATTGAACATCAAACCCCCAACCCACCCGGTCCCCTCTCTCACACAAAAACTAACAGATCATCCACACAGAAACATCAGATTGAACATCAAACCCCCAACCCACCCGGTCCCCTCTCTCACACAAAAACTAACAGATCATCCACACAGAAACATCAGATTGAACATCAAACCCCCAACCCACCCGGTCCCCTCTCTCACACAAAAACTAACAGATCATCCACACAGAAACATCAGATTGAACATCAAACCCCCAACCCACCCGGTCCCCTCTCTCACACAAAAACTAACAGATCATCCACACAGAAACATCAGATTGAACATCAAACCCCCAACCCACCCGGTCCCCTCTCTCACACAAAAACTAACAGATCATCCACACAGAAACATCAGATTGAACATCAAACCCCCAACCCACCCGGTCCCCTCTCTCACACAAAAACTAACAGATCATCCACAGGGAAACATCAGATTGAACATCAAACCCCCAACCCACCCGGTCCCCTCTCTCACACAAAAACTAACAGATCATCCACACAGAAACATCAGATTGAACATCAAACCCCCAACCCACCCGGTCCCCTCTCTCACACAAAAACTAACAGATCATCCACACAGAAACATCAGAATGAACATCAAACCCCCAACCCACCCGGTCCCCTCTCTCACACAAAAACTAACAGATCATCCACACAGAAACATCAGATTGAACATCAAACCCCCAACCCACCCGGTCCCCTCTCTCACACAAAAACTAACAGATCATCCACACAGAAACATCAGATTGAACATCAAACCCCCAACCCACCCGGTCCCCTCTCTCACACAAAAACTAACAGATCATCCACACAGAAACATCAGATTGAACATCAAACCCCAACCCACCCGGTCCCCTCTCTCACACAAAAACTAACAGATCATCACACAGAAACATCAGAATGAACATCAAACCCCCAACCCACCCGGTCCCCTCTCTCACACAAAAACTAACAGATCATCCACACAGAAACATCAGATTGAACATCAAACCCCCAACCCACCCGGTCCCCTCTCTCACACAAAAACTAACAGATCATCCACACAGAAACATCAGATTGAACATCAAACCCCCAACCCACCCGGTCCCCTCTCTCACACAAAAACTAACAGATCATCCACACAGAAACATCAGATTGAACATCAAACCCCCAACCCACCCGGTCCCCTCTCTCACACAAAAACTAACAGATCATCCACACAGAAACATCAGATTGAACATCAAACCCCCAACCCACCCGGTCCCCTCTCTCACACAAAAACTAACAGATCATCCACACAGAAACATCAGATTGAACATCAAACCCCCAACCCACCCGGTCCCCTCTCTCACACAAAAACTAACAGATCATCCACACAGAAACATCAGATTGAACATCAAACCCCCAACCCACCCGGTCCCCTCTCTCACACAAAAACTAACAGATCATCCACACAGAAACATCAGATTGAACATCAAACCCCCAACCCACCCGGTCCCCTCTCTCACACAAAAACTAACAGATCATCCACACAGAAACATCAGATTGAACATCAAACCCCCAACCCACCCGGTCCCCTCTCTCACACAAAAACTAACAGATCATCCACAGGGAAACATCAGATTGAACATCAAACCCCCAACCCACCCGGTCCCCTCTCTCACACAAAAACTAACAGATCATCCACACAGAAACATCAGAATGAACATCAAACCCCCAACCCACCCGGTCCCCTCTCTCACACAAAAACTAACAGATCATCCACACAGAAACATCAGATTGAATATCAAATCCCCAACCCACCCGGTCCCCTCTCTCACACAAAAACTAACAGATCATCCACACAGAAACATCAGATTGAACATCAAACCCCCAACCCACCCGGTCCCCTCTCTCACACAAAAACTAACAGATCATCCACACAGAAACATCAGATTGAACATCAAACCCCCAACCCACCCGGTCCCCTCTCTCACACAAAAACTAACAGATCATCCACACAGAAACATCAGATTGAACATCAAACCCCCAACCCACCCGGTCCCCTCTCTCACACAAAAACTAACAGATCATCCACACAGAAACATCAGATTGAACATCAAATCCCCAACCCACCCGGTCCCCTCTCTCACACAAAAACTAACAGATCATCCACACAGAAACATCAGATTGAACATCAAACCCCCAACCCACCCGGTCCCCTCTCTCACACAAAAACTAACAGATCATCCACACAGAAACATCAGATTGAACATCAAACCCCCAACCCACCCGGTCCCCTCTCTCACACAAAAACTAACAGATCATCCACAGGGAAACATCAGATTGAACATCAAACCCCCAACCCACCCGGTCCCCTCTCTCACACAAAAACTAACAGATCATCCACACAGAAACATCAGATTGAACATCAAATCCCCAACCCACCCGGTCCCCTCTCTCACACAAAAACTAACAGATCATCCACACAGAAACATCAGATTGAACATCAAACCCCCAACCCACCCGGTCCCCTCTCTCACACAAAAACTAACAGATCATCCACACAGAAACATCAGATTGAACATCAAACCCCCAACCCACCCGGTCCCCTCTCTCACACAAAAACTAACAGATCATCCACACAGAAACATCAGAATGAACATCAAACCCCAACCCACCCGGTCCCCTCTCTCACACAAAAACTAACAGATCATCCACACAGAAACATCAGATTGAACATCAAACCCCCAACCCACCCGGTCCCCTCTCTCACACAAAAACTAACAGATCATCCACACAGAAACATCAGATTGAACATCAAACCCCCAACCCACCCGGTCCCCTCTCTCACACAAAAACTAACAGATCATCCACACAGAAACATCAGATTGAACATCAAACCCCCAACCCACCCGGTCCCCTCTCTCACACAAAAACTAACAGATCATCCACACAGAAACATCAGATTGAACATCAAACCCCCAACCCACCCGGTCCCCTCTCTCACACAAAAACTAACAGATCATCCACACAGAAACATCAGATTGAACATCAAACCCCCAACCCACCCGGTCCCCTCTCTCACACAAAAACTAACAGATCATCCACAGGGAAACATCAGATTGAACATCAAACCCCCAACCCACCCGGTCCCCTCTCTCACACAAAAACTAACAGATCATCCACACAGAAACATCAGATTGAACATCAAACCCCCAACCCACCCGGTCCCCTCTCTCACACAAAAACTAACAGATCATCCACACAGAAACATCAGATTGAACATCAAATCCCCAACCCACCCGGTCCCCTCTCTCACACAAAAACTAACAGATCATCCACACAGAAACATCAGATTGAACATCAAACCCCCAACCCACCCGGTCCCCTCTCTCACACAAAAACTAACAGATCATCCACAGGGAAACATCAGATTGAACATCAAACCCCCAACCCACCCGGTCCCCTCTCTCACACAAAAACTAACAGATCATCCACACAGAAACATCAGATTGAACATCAAACCCCCAACCCACCCGGTCCCCTCTCTCACACAAAAACTAACAGATCATCCACACAGAAACATCAGATTGAACATCAAACCCCCAACCCACCCGGTCCCCTCTCTCACACAAAAACTAACAGATCATCCACACAGAAACATCAGATTGAACATCAAACCCCCAACCCACCCGGTCCCCTCTCTCACACAAAAACTAACAGATCATCCACACAGAAACATCAGATTGAACATCAAACCCCCAACCCACCCGGTCCCCTCTCTCACACAAAAACTAACAGATCATCCACACAGAAACATCAGATTGAACATCAAACCCCCAACCCACCCGGTCCCCTCTCTCACACAAAAACTAACAGATCATCCACACAGAAACATCAGATTGAACATCAAACCCCCAACCCACCCGGTCCCCTCTCTCACACAAAAACTAACAGATCATCCACACAGAAACATCAGATTGAACATCAAATCCCCAACCCACCCGGTCCCCTCTCTCACACAAAAACTAACAGATCATCCACAGGGAAACATCAGATTGAACATCAAACCCCAACCCACCCGGTCCCCTCTCTCACACAAAAACTAACAGATCATCCACACAGAAACATCAGATTGAACATCAAACCCCCAACCCACCCGGTCCCCTCTCTCACACAAAAACTAACAGATCATCCACACAGAAACATCAGATTGAACATCAAACCCCCAACCCACCCGGTCCCCTCTCTCACACAAAAACTAACAGATCATCCACACAGAAACATCAGATTGAACATCAAATCCCCAACCCACCCGGTCCCCTCTCTCACACAAAAACTAACAGATCATCCACACAGAAACATCAGATTGAACATCAAACCCCCAACCCACCCGGTCCCCTCTCTCACACAAAAACTAACAGATCATCCACACAGAAACATCAGATTGAACATCAAACCCCCAACCCACCCGGTCCCCTCTCTCACACAAAAACTAACAGATCATCCACACAGAAACATCAGATTGAACATCAAACCCCCAACCCACCCGGTCCCCTCTCTCACACAAAAACTAACAGATCATCCACACAGAAACATCAGATTGAACATCAAACCCCCAACCCACCCGGTCCCCTCTCTCACACAAAAACTAACAGATCATCCACACAGAAACATCAGATTGAACATCAAACCCCCAACCCACCCGGTCCCCTCTCTCACACAAAAACTAACAGATCATCCACACAGAAACATCAGATTGAACATCAAACCCCCAACCCACCCGGTCCCCTCTCTCACACAAAAACTAACAGATCATCCACACAGAAACATCAGATTGAACATCAAACCCCCAACCCACCCGGTCCCCTCTCTCACACAAAAACTAACAGATCATCCACATGGAAACATCAGATTGAACATCAAACCCCCAACCCACCCGGTCCCCTCACCACACAAAAACTAACGGATCATCCACACTCAGATAAAACATCAAACCCCCAACCCACCCGGTCCCCTCTCTCACACAAAAACTAACAGATCATCCACACAGAAACATCAGATTGAAATCAAACCCCCAACCCACCCGGTCCCCTCTCTCACACAAAAACTAACAGATCATCCATCAAAACATCTTGAACCAAACCCCAACCCTAGCCCCTTCACCCACACGGACACTCAGATAAAACATCAAACCCCCAACCCCGAGCCCCTTCACCCACCCGGACACTCAGATAAAACATCAAACCCCCAACCCCGAGCCCCTTCACCCACCCGGACACTCAGATAAAACATCAAACCCCCAACCCCGAGCCCCTTCACCCACCTGGAAACTCAGATAAAACATCAAAAACCCACCCTTCACCCAAGGACACTCAGATAAAACATCAAAAACCCCTTCACCACCGGACACCAGATAAAACATCAAACCCCCCCGAGCCCTTCACCCACCCGGACACTCAGATAAAACATAAACCCCAACCCCGAGCCCCTTCACCCACCCGGACACTCAATAAAACATCAAACCCCCAACCCCAACCCCTTCACCCACCCGGACACTCAGATAAAACATCAAACCCCCAACCCCTGAGCCCCTTCACCCACCCGGACACTCAGATAAAACATCAAACCCCAACCCCGAGCCCTTCACGCACCCGGACACTCAGATAAAACATCAAACCCCTAAACCCCGAACCCCTTCACCCACCCGGACACTCAGATAAAACATCAAACCCCCAACCCCGAGCCCCTTCACCCACCTGGAAACTCAGATAAAACATCAAACCCCCAACCCCGAGCCCCTTCACCCACACGGAAACTCAGATAAAACATCAAACCCCCAACCCCGAGCCCCTTCACCCACACGGACACTCAGATAAAACATCAAACCCCCAACCCCGAGCCCCTTCACCCACCCGGACACTCAATAAAACATCAAACCCCTAAACCCCAAGCCCCTTCACTCACCCGGACTCTCAGATAAAACATCAAACCCCCAACCCCGAGCCCCTTCACCCACACGGACACTCAGATAAAACATCAAACCCCTAAACCCCAAGCCCCTTCACTCACCCGGACTCTCAGATAAAACATCACACCCCCAACCCCGAGCCCCGCCACCCACACGGACACTCAGATAAAACATCAAACCTGTAACCCCTGAGCACCTTCACTCACCCGGACACTCTGATAAAAATTCAAAGCACCATCCCCGAGCCCCTTCATCCACCCGGACACTCAATAAAACATCAAAACCCCAACCCCGAGCCCCTTCACCCACCTGGAAACTCAGATAAAACTTCAAACCCCCAACCCCGATCCTCTTCACCCACACGGATACTCAGATAAACCATCAAACCCCTAATCCCCCGAACCCTGCACCCACTCGGACACTCAGATACAACATCAAACCTCCAACCCCAAGTCCGTTCACCCACACGGACACTCAGATAAAATATCAAACCCCGAAACCCCCGAACCCCTTCACCCACTCGGACACTCAGATAAAACATCAAACCCCCAACCCGAGCCACTTCACTCACCCGGACACTCAGATTAAACATCAAACCTGTTACACCCGAACCCGTTCACCCACCCGGACACTGAGATAAAACGTAAAACCCCCAACCCCGAGCTCCGTCACCCACACGGACACTCAGATAAAACATCAAACCCCCAAACCCCCGAACCCCTTCAGCCACTCGGACACTCAATAAAACATCAAACCCCTACCCCGAGTCCCTTCACCCACCCAGATACTCAGATAAAACATCAAACTCCCAACCCCAAGCCTCTTCACCCACCCAGACACTCAGATAAAACATGAAACCCTTAATCCCCCGTGTCCCTTCACCCACCCGGACACTCAGATAAAACATCAAACCCGTAAACCCCGAATCCCTTCACCCACCCGGACACTCAGATAAAACATCAAAGCCCCAGCCCCGAGCCCCTTTACTCACCCGGACACTCAGATAAAACATCAAACACCTAAACACCGAACCCTTTTAGACAATCGGACCCTCAATAAAACATCAAAGCCCCAACCCAGAAACCCTTCACCCACCTGGAAACTCAGATAAAACATCAAACCCCCAACCCCAGCCCCTTCACCCACACGGACACTCAGATAAAACATCAAACCCCTAAACCCCAAGCCCCTTCACCCACCCGGACACTCAGATAAAACATCAAACCCCCAACCCCGAGCCCCTTCACCCACCCGGACACTCAGATAAAACATCAAACCCCTAAACCCCGAGCCCCTTCACTCACCCGGACTCTCAGATAAAACATCACACCCCCAACCCCGAGCCCCGCCACCCACACGGACACTCAGATAAAACATCAAACCTGTAACCCCTGAGCCCCTTCACTCACCCGGACACTCAGATAAAAATTCAAAGCACCATCCCCGAGCCCCTTCACCCACCCGGACACTCAATAAAACATCAAAACCCCAACCCCGAGCCCCTTCACCCACCTGGAAACTCAGATAAAACTTCAAACCCCCAACCCCGATCCTCTTCACCAACACGGATACTCAGATATACCATCAAACCCCTAATCACCCGAACCCTGCACCCACTCGGACACTCAGATACAACATCAAACCTCCAACCCCAAGTCCCTTCACCCACACGGACCCTCAGATAAAACATCAAACTCCGAAACCCCCGAACCCCTTCACCCACTCGGACACTCAGATAAAACATCAAACCCCCAACCCGAGCCACTTCACTCACCCGGACACTCAGATTAAACATCAAACCTGTTACACCCGAACCCGTTCACCCACCCGGACACTGAGATAAAACGTAAAACCCCCAACCCCGAGCTCCGTCACCCACACGGACACTCAGATAAAACATCAAACCCCTAAACCCCTGAACCCCTTCAGCCACTCGGACACTCAATAAAACATCAAACCCCTACCCCGAGTCCCTTCACCCACCCGGACACTCAGATAAAACATCAAACTCCCAACCCCGAACCCCTTCACCCACAAGGACACTCAGATAAAACATCAAACCTGTAACCCCTGAGCCCGTTCAACCACGCGGACACTCTGATAAAACATCAAACCCCCAACCCGGAGCGGTTTCACTCACCCGGACACTCAGACAAAAAATCAAACCCCTAAACCCCAAGCCCCTTCACCCACCCAGACACTCAGATAAAACATCAAACCCTTAATCCCCCGTGTCCCTTCACCCACCCGGACACTCAGATAAAACATCAAACCCCTAAACCCCGAGCCCCTTCACCCACCCGGACACTCAGATAAAACATCAAAGCCCCAGCCCCGAGCCCCTTTACTCACCCGGACACTCAGATAAAACATCAAACACCTAAACACCGAACCCTTTTAGACAATCGGACCCTCAATAAAACATCAAAGCCCCAACCCAGAAACCCTTCACCCACCTGGAAACTCAGATAAAACATCAAACCCCCAACCCTAGCCCCTTCAACCACACGAACACTCAGATAAAACATCAAACCCCGAAACCCCCGAACCCCTTCACCCACCCGGACACTCAGAGAAAACATCAAACCCCCAACCCCAATCCCCTTCACCCACCCGGACACTCAGATAAAACATCAAACCCCCAACCCCGAGGCCCTTCACCCACCCGGACACTCAGATAAAACTTCAAACCGCCAACCCCGAGCCCCTTCACCCACCGGGACACTCAGATAAAACATCAAACCCCCAAACCCCGAGTCCCTTCACCCACCCGGACACTCAGATAAAATATCAAACCCCCAACCCTGAGCCCCTTCACCCACCTGGACACTCAGATAAAACATTAAACCCTTAACCTCCCGAACACCTTTGCCCACGCGGACACTCAGACAAAACATCAAACCCAAGATCCCGAGCCTCGTCACCCACCCGGACACTCAGATTAAACATTAAACCTGTAACCACCGAATCCCGTCACCCACCCGGACACACAGATAAAACATCAAACCCAAAACCTCGAGACCTTCCACCCACCGGACACTCAGATTAAACATCAAACCTGTAACAGCCGAACCCCTTCACCGAGCCGGTCACGAAGATAAAACATCAAACCCCCAAACCGAGCCCCTTCACACACACGAAAAGTCAGATAAAACATCAAACCCCCAACCCCGAGCCCCTTCACCCATACGGACACTCAGATAAAACATCAAACCCATAAACCCCGAGCCCCTTCACTCACCCGGACGCTCAGATAAAACATCAAACCCCCAGCCCCGAGCACCGTCACCCACACGGACACTGAGATAAAACATCAAACACCCTAACCCGATCCCCTTCACGCACCCGGACACGTAGATAAAACATCAAACCCCCAACCCCGAGCCCCTTCACCCACCCGGACACTCAGATAAAACATCAAACCCCTAACCCCAAGCCCCATCACCCACACGGACACTCAGAGAAAACATCAAACTCCCAACCCCGAACCCCTTCACCCACCCGGACACTCAGAGAAAACATCAAACCTGTAACCCCTGAGCCCCTTCACCCACCCGGACACTCTGATAAAACATCAAACCCCCAACCCGGAGCGGCTTCACTCACCCGGACACTCAGATAAAAAATCAAACCCCTAAACCGCGATCCCCTTCCCCCACCCGGACTCTCAGATAAAACATCAAACCCCCAACCCCAAGCCCCTTCACCCACCCAGACACTCAGATAAAACTACAAACCCCAAAACCCCCGAGCACCTTCACTAACATGGACAGTCAGATAAATCATCAAACCCCCAACACGAGCCCCTTCACCCACCGGGACACTCAGATTAAACATCAAACCTGTAACACCCGAACCCCTTCACCCACCCGGTCACTAAGATAAAACATAAAACCCCCAACCCCGAGCCCTGTAACCCACACGGACCCTCAGATAAAACATCAAAACCCCTACCCCGATCCCCTTCACCCACCCGGACACTCAGATAAAACATCAAACCCTTAATCCCCCGTGTCCCTTCACCCACCCGGACACTCAGATAAAACATCAAACCCCAAACCCCAAGCCCCTTCACGCATCCGGACTCTCAGATAAAACATCAAACCCCCAACCCGAGCCACTTCACACAGCGGGACACACAGATTAAACATCAACCCTGTAACACCCGAATCCCTTCACCCACCCGGTCACTAAGATAAAACATCAAACCCACAACCCAGAGACTCTTCACCCACATGGACACTCAGATAAAACATCAAACCCGTAATTCCCCAAACCCTGCACCCACTCGGACACTCAGATACAACATCAAACCTCCAACCCCAAGTCCCTTCAATCACATGGACACTCAGATAAAACATCAAACCCCGAAACCCCCGAACCCCTTCACCCACTCGGACACTCAGATAAAACATCAAACCCCTAAACACCTGAGCCCCTTCACCCACACGAAAAGTCAGATAAAACATCAAACCCCCAACCCCGAGCCCCTTCACCCATATGGACACCCAGATAAAACATCAAACCCATAAACCCCGAGCCCCTTCACTCACCCGGACTCTCAGATAAAACATCAAACCCCCAACCCCAAGCCCCGTCACCCTCCCGTACACACAGATAAAACATCAAACCCCTAAACCCCGAACCCCTTCACCCAACCGGACACTCAGATAAAACATCAAACCCACAACCCGGAGCAGCTTCACTCACCCGGACACTCAGATAAAACACCAAACCGCCAAACCCGAACCCCTTCACCCACCCGGACACTCTGATAAAACATCAAACCCCTAAACACCTGAGCCCCTTCACCCACCCGGACAGTCAGATAAAAGATCAAATCCCCAACCCCGAGCCACCTCACCCAACCGGACACTCAGATTAAACATCAAACCTGTAACACCCGAACCCCTTCACCCACCCGGTCACTAAGATAAAACATAAAACCCCCAACCCCGAGCCCCGTCACCCACACGGACACTCAGATAAAACATCAAACCCCCTACCCCGATCCCCTTCACCCACCCAGACACTCAGATAAAACATCAAACCCCAAAACCTCCGAGCCCCTTCACTCACCCGGACACTCAGATAAAACATCAAACCCCTAAACCCCGAACCCTTTCAGACAATCGGACCCTCAATAAAACATCAAAGCCCCAACCCCGAGCCCCTTCACCCACCCAGACACTCAGATAAAACATCAAACCCTTAATCCCCCGTGTCCCTTCACCCACCCTAACACTCAGATAAAACATCAAACCCCAAAACCCCGAGCCCCTTCACCCACACGGACACTCAGATAAAACATCAAACCGCAAACCCGAGCCACTTCACCCAGCGGGACACACAGATTAAACATCAAACCTGTAAAATCCGAACCCCTTCATCCACCCGGTCACTAAGATAAAACATCAAACCCCCAACCCAGAGCCTCTTCACCCACATGGACACTCAGATAAAACATCAAACCCCTAATCCCCCGAACCCTGCACCCACTCGGGCACTGAGATACAACATCAAACCTCCAACCCCAAGTCCCTTCACCCACACGGACACTCAGATAAAACATCAAACCCCGAAACCCCCGAACCCCTTCACCCACTCGGACACTCAGATAAAACATCAAACCCCCAACCCGAGCCACTTCACTCATCCGGACACTCAGATTAAACATCAAATCTGTTACACCCGAACCCCTTCACCCACTTGGTCACTAAGATAATACATAAAACCCCCAACCGCGATCCCCTTCCCCCACCCGGACTCTCAAATAAAACATCAAACCCCCAACCCCAAGCCCCTTCACCCACCCGGACACTCAGATAAAACATCAAACCCCCAAAACCCCAAGCCCCTTCACCCATCGGGACTCTCAGATAAAACATCAAACCACCAACCCGAGCTACTTCACCCACCGGGACACTCGGATTAAACATCAAACCAGTAACACCCGTACCCCTACACCCACCCGGTCACGAAGTTAAAACATAAAACCCACAACCCCGAGCCCCGACACAAACACGGACCCTCAGATAAAACATCAAACCCCCTACCCCGATCCCCTTCACCCACCCGGACACTCAGATAAAACATCAAACCCCCAACCCCGAGCCCCTTCACCCACCCGGACACTCAGATAAAACATCAAACCCCCAACCCCGATTTCCTTCACCCACCCGGACACTCAGATAAAACATCAAACCCCCAACCCCAAGCCCCTTCACACACCCGGACACTCAGATAAAACATCAAACCTGTAACCCCTGAGCCCCTTCACCCACCCGGACACTCTGATTAAACAACAAACCCCGAACCCCGATCCTTCACCCACCCAGACACTCAGATAAAACATCAAACCCCCAACCCCAAGCCCCTTCACCCACCCGGACACTCAGATAAAACATCAAACCCTTAATCCCCCGTGTCCCTTCACCCACCCGGACACTCAGATAAAACATCAAACCCCAAAACCTCCGAGCCCCTTCACCCACACGGACACTCAGTTAAAACATCAAACCCCCAAACCCGAGCCTCGTCACCCACCGGACACTCAGATAACACATCAAACTCCCTACCACGATCCCCTTCACTCACCAGGACTCTCAGATAAAACATCAAACCCCCAACCCCGAGCCCCGTCACCCACACGGACACTCAGATAAAACATCAAACCCCCAACCCCGATCCCCTTCACCCACCCGGACACTCAGATAAAACATCAAACCCCCAACCCCGAGCCCCTTCACCCACCCGGACACTCGGATAAAACATCAAACCCCTAAACCCCGAAACCCTTCAGCCAATCGGACTCTCAATAAAACATCAAACTCCCTACCCCGAGTCCCTTCACCCATCGGACACTCAGATAAAACATCAAACTGCCAACCCCGAACCCCTTCACACAGCCGGACACTCAATAAAACATCAAACCCCCAACGCCGATCCCCTCCACCCACCCGGACACTCAGATATAACATCGAACCCCCAACCCCGTGCCCCTTCACCCACCCGGACACTCAGATAAAATATCAAACCCCCAACCCTGAGCCCCTTCACCCACCTGGACACTCAGATAAAACATTAAACCCTTAACCTCCCGAACACCTTTGCCCACGCGGACACTCAGACAAAACATCAAACCCAAGATCCCGAGCCTCGTCACCCACCCGGACACTCAGATTAAACATTAAACCTGTAACCACCGAATCCCTTCACCCACCTGGACACTCAGATAAAACATCAAACCCCTAAACCCATGAACCCCTTCACCCACTCGAACACACAGATAAAACATCAAACCCCCAACCTCGAGACCTTCCACCCACCGGACACTCAGATTAAACACCAAACCTGTAACAGCCGAACCCCTTCACCCACCCGGTCACTAAGATAAAACATAAAACCCCCAACCCCGAGCCCCGTCACCCACGCGGACACTCAGATAAAACATCAAACCCCCTACCCCGATTTCCTTCACCCACCCGGACACTCAGATAAAACATCAAACCCCCAACCCCGAGCCCCTTCACCCACCCGGACACTCAGATTAAACATCAAACCCCCAACCCCGAGCTCCTTCACCCACACGAAAAGTCAGATAAAACATCAAACCCCCAACCCCGAGCCCCTTCACCCATATGGACACCCAGATAAAACATCAAACCCATAAACCCGAACCCCTTCAGCCAATCGGAAACTGAATAAAACATCAAACCCCCTACCCCGAATCCCTTCACCCACCGGTCACTCAGATAAAACATCAAACCGCCAACTCCGAACCCCTTCACCCACCCGGACACTCTGATAAAACATCAAACCCCTAAACCCCGAGCCCCTTCACCCACCCGGACAGTCAGATAAAAGATCAAATCCCCAACCCCGAGCCACCTCACCCACCCGGACACTCAGATTAAACATCAAACCTGTGACACCCGAACCCCTTCACCCACCCGGTCACTAAGATAAAACATCAAACCCTTAATCCCCCGTGTCCCTTCACCCACCCGGACACTCAGATAAAACATCAAACCCCAAACCCCAAGCCCCTTCACGCATCCGGACTCTCAGATAAAACATCAAACCCCCAACCCCGAGCCACTTCACCCAGCGGGACACACAGATTAAACATCAACCCTGTAACACCCGAATCCCTTCACCCACCCGGTCACTAAGATAAAACATCAAACCCACAACCCAGAGACTCTTCACCCACATGGACACTCAGATAAAACATCAAACCCGTAATTCCCCAAACCCTGCACCCACTCGGACACTCAGATACAACATCAAACCTCCAACCCCAAGTCCCTTCAATCACATGGACACTCAGATAAAACATCAAACCCCGAAACCCCCGAACCCCTTCACCCACTCGGACACTCAGATAAAACATCAAACCCCTAAACACCTGAGCCCCTTCACCCACACGAAAAGTCAGATAAAACATCAAACCCCCAACCCCGAGCCCCTTCACCCATATGGACACCCAGATAAAACATCAAACCCATAAACCCCGAGCCCCTTCACTCACCCGGACTCTCAGATAAAACATCAAACCCCCAACCCCAAGCCCCGTCACCCTCCCGTACACACGGATAAAACATCAAACCCCTAAACCCCGAACCCCTTCAGCCAATCGGAAACTGAATAAAACATCAAACCCCCTACCCCGAGTCCCTTCACCCACCCGGTCACTCAGATAAAACATCAAACCGCCAACTCCGAACCCCTTCACCCACCCGGACACTCTGATAAAACATCAAACCCCTAAGCACCTGAGCCCCTTCACCCACCCGGACAGTCAGATAAAAGATCAAATCCCCAACCCCGAGCCACCTCACCCACCCGGACACTCAGATTAAACATCAAACCTGTAACACCCGAACCCCTTCACCCACCCGGTCACTAAGATAAAACATAAAACCCCCAACCCCGAGCCCCGTCACCCACACGGACACTCAGATAAAACATCAAACCCCCTACCCCGATCCCCTTCACCCACCCAGACACTCAGATAAAACATCAAACCCCAAAACCTCCGAGCCCCTTCACTCACCCGGACACTCAGATAAAACATCAAACCCCTAAACCCCGAACCCTTTCAGACAATCGGACCCTCAATAAAACATCAAAGCCCCAACCCCGAGCCCCTTCACCCACCCAGACACTCAGATAAAACATCAAACCCTTAATCCCCCGTGTCCCTTCACCCACCCGAACACTCAGATAAAACTACAAACCACAAAATCCCCGAGCCCCTTCACCCAAACGGACATCAGATAAAACATCAAACCGCAAACCCGAGCCACTTCACCCAGCGGGACACACAGATTAAACATCAAACCTGTAAAATCCGAACCCCTTCATCCACCCGGTCACTAAGATAAAACATCAAACCCCCAACCCAGAGCCTCTTCACCCACATGGACACTCAGATAAAACATCAAACCCCTAATCCCCCAAACCCTGCACCCACTCGGACACTCAGATACAACATCAAACCTCCAACCCCAAGTCCCTTCAATCACATGGACACTCAGATAAAACATCAAACCCCGAAACCCCCGAACCCCTTCACCCACTCGGACACTCAGATAAAACATCAAACCCCCAACCCGAGCCACTTCACTCATCCGGACACTCAGATTAAACATCAAATCTGTTACACCCGAACCCCTTCACCCACTTGGTCACTAAGATAATACATAAAACCCCCAACCGCGATCCCCTTCCCCCACCAGGACTCTCAGATAAAACATCAATTTCCCAACCCCAAGCCCCTTCACACACCCGGACACTCAGATAAAACACCGAACCCCAAAACCCCAAGCCCCTTCACCCATCGGGACTCTCAGATAAAACATCAAACCACCAACCCGAGCTACTTCACCCACCGGGACACTCAGATTAAACATCAAACCAGTAACACCCGAACCCCTTCACCCACCCGGTCACTAAGATAAAACATAAAACCCCCAACCCCGAGCCCCGTCACCCACACGGACACTCAGATAAAACATCAAACCCCCTACCCCGATCCCCTTCACCCACCCGGACACTCAGATAAAACATCAAACCCCCAACCCCGAGCCCCTTCACCCACCCATACACTCAGATAAAACATTAAACCCCCAACCCCTATTTCCTTCACCCACCCGGACACTCAGATAAAACATCAAACACCCAACCCCAAGCCCCTTCACACACCCGGACACTCAGATAAAACATCAAACCTGTAACCCCTGAGCCCCTTCACCCACCCGGACACTCTGATTAAACAACAAACCCCGAACCCCGATCCTTCACCCACCCAGACACTCAGATAAAACATCAAACCCCCAACCCCAAGCCCCTTCACCCACCCGGACACTCAGATAAAACATCAAACCCATAATCCCCCGTGTCCCTTCACCCACCCGGACACTCTGATAAAACATCAAACCCCAAAACCTCCGAGCCCCTTCACCCACACGAACAGTCAGATAAAACATCAAACCCCCAACCCCGAGCCCCTTCACCCACACGGACACTCAGATAACACATCAAACTCCCTACCACGATCCCCTTCACTCACCAGGACTCTCAGATAAAACATCAAACCCCCAACCCCGAGCGCCGTCACCCACACGGACACTCGGATAAAACATCAAACCCCCAACCCCGATCCCCTTCACCCACCCGGACACGCAGATAAAACATCAAACCCCCAACCCCGAGCCCCTTCACCCACCCGGACACTCGGATAAAACATCAAACCCCTAAACCCCGAAACCCTTCAGCCAATCGGACTCTCAATAAAACATCAAACTCCCTACCCCGAGTCCCTTCACCCATCGGACACTCAGATAAAACATCAAACTGCCAACCCCGAACCCCTTCACACAGCCGGACACTCAATAAAACATCAAACCCCCAACGCCGATCCCCTTCACCCACCCGGACTCTCAGATAATACATCGAACCCCCAACCCCGTGCCCCTTCACCCACCCGGATACTCAGATAAAATATCAAAACCCCAACCCTGAGCCCCTTCACCCACCTGAACACTCAGATAAAACATTAAATCCTTAACCTCCCGAACACCTTTGCCCACGCGGACACTCAGACAAAACATCAAACCCAAGATCCCGAGCCTCGTCACCCACCCGGACACTCAGATTAAACATTAAACCTGTAACCACCGAATCCCTTCACCCACGCGGACACTCAGATAAAACATCAAACTCCTAAACCCATGAACCCCTTCACCCACTCGGACACACAGATAAAACATCAAACCCCCAACCTCGAGACCTTCCACCCACCGGACACTCAGATTAAACATCAAACCTGTAACAGCCGAACCCCTTCACCCACCCGGTCACTAAGATAAAACATAAAACCCCCAACCCCGAGCCCCGTCACCCACGCGGACACTCAGATAAAACATCAAACCCCCTACCCCGATTTCCTTCACCCACCCGGACACTCAGATAAAACATCAAACCCCCAACCCCGAGCCCCTTCACCCACCCGGACACTCAGATAAAACATCAAACCCCCAACCCCGAGCCCCTTCACCCACACGGACACTCAGATAAAACATCAAACCCCCAACCCCGAGCCCCTTCACCCACCCGGACACTCAGATAAAACATCAAACCCATAAAACCCCGAACCCCTTCACCCACCCGGACACTCAGATAAAACATCAAACCCCCTACCCCAAGCCCCATCACCCACCGGACACTCAGATAAAACATCAAACCCCCAACCCCGAACCCCTTCACCCACCCGGACACTCAGATAAAACATCAAACCCCTAAACCCCTGAGCCCCTTCACCCACTCGGACACTCAGATAAAACATCAAATCCCCAACCCCGAGCCACCTTCACCCACCCGGACACTCAGATTAAACATCAAACCTGTAACACCCGAACCCCTTCACCCACCCGGTCACTAAGATAAAACATCAAACCCCCAACCCCGAGCCCCTTCACCCACACGGACACTCAGATAAAACATCAAACCCATAAACCCCGAGCCCCTTCACTCTCCCGGACTCTCAGATAAAACATCAAACCCCCAGGCCCGAGCACCGTCACCCACACGGACACTCAGATAAAACATCAAACACCCTAACCCGATCCCCTTCACGCACCCGGACACGTAGATAAAACATCAAACCCCTAAACCCCGAACCCCTTCACCCACCCGGACACTCAGATAAAACATCAAAGCCCCAACCCCGAGCCCCTTCACCCACCCGGACACTCAGATAAAACATCAAACCCCTAAACCCCGAACCCCTTCACCCACCCGGACACTCAGATAAAACATCAAAGCCCCAACCCCGAGCCCCTTCACTCACCCGGACACTCAGATAAAACATCAAACCCCTAAACCCCGAACCCTTTTAGACAATCGGACCCTCAATAAAACATCAAAGCCCCAACCCCGAGCCCCTTCACCCACCTGGAAACTCAGATAAAACATCAAACCCCCAACCCCAGCCCCTTCAACCACACGGACACTCAGATAAAACATCAAACCCCCAACCCCGAGCCCCTTCACCCACCCGGACACTCAGATAAAACATCAAACCCCTAAACCCCGAACCCCTTCACCCACCTGGACACTCAGATAAAACATCAAAGCCCCAACCCCGAGCCCCTTCACCCACCCGGACACTCAGATAAATCATCAAACCCCTAAACCCCGAACCCTTTCAGACAATCGGACCCTCAATAAAACATCAAAGCCCCAACCCCGAGCCCCTTCACCCACCTGGAAACTCAGATAAAATATCAAACCTGGAAACCCCCGAACCCCTTCACCCACTCGGACACTCAGATAAACATTAAACCCCCAACCCGAGCCACTTCACTCACTCGGACACTCAGATTAAACATCAAACCTGTTACACCCGAACCCCTTCACCCACCCGGTCACTAAGATAAAACATAAAACCCCCAAACCCGAGCTCCGTCACCCACACGGACACTCAGATAAAACATCAAACCCCCAACCCCGAGCCCCTTCACCCACCCGGACACTCAGGTAAAACATCAAACCCCTAAACCCCGAGCCCCTTCACTCAACCCGGACACTCAGATAAAACATCAAACCCCTAAACCCCCGAACCCCTTCAGCCACTCGGACACTCAATAAAACATCAAACCCCTACCCCGAGTCCCTTCACCCACCTGGACACTCAGATAACACATCAAACTCCCTACCACGATCCCCTTCACTCACCAGGACTCTCAGATAAAACATCAAACCCCCAACCCCGAGCGCCGTCACCCACACGGACACTCGGATAAAACATCAAACCCCCAACCCCGATCCCCTTCACCCACCCGGACACGCAGATAAAACATCAAACCCCCAACCCCGAGCCCCTTCACCCACCCGGACACTCGGATAAAACATCAAACCCCTAAACCCCGAAACCCTTCACCCACCCGGACACTCAGATAAAACATCAAACCCCCAAACCCCGAGTCCCTTCACCCACCCGGACACTCAGATAAAACATCAAACTCCCAACCCCGAACCCCTTCACCCACCCCGACACTCAGATAAAACATCAAACCCCCAACCCCGATCCCCTTCACCCACCCGGATACTCAGATAAAATATCAAACCCCCAACCCTGAGCCCCTTCACCCACCCATACACTCAGATAAAACATTAAACCCCCAACCCCTATTTCCTTCACCCACCCGGACACTCAGATAAAACATCAAACACCCAACCCCAAGCCCCTTCACACACCCGGACACTCAGATAAAACATCAAACCTGTAACCCCTGAGCCCCTTCACCCACCCGGACACTCTGATTAAACAACAAACCCCGAACCCCGAGCCCCTTCACCCACCCAGACACTCAGATAAAACATCAAACCCCCAACCCCAAGCCTCTTCACCCACCCAGACACTCAGATAAAACATCAAACCCTTAATCCCCCGTGTCCCTTCACCCACCCGGACACTCTGATAAAACATCAAACCCCAAAACCTCCGAGCCCCTTCACCCACACGAAAAGTCAGATAAAACATCAAACCCCCAACCCCGAGCCCCTTCACCCACACGGACACTCAGATAACACATCAAACTCCCTACCACGATCCCCTTCACTCACCAGGACTCTCAGATAAAACATCAAACCCCCAACCCCGAGCGCCGTCACCCACACGGACACTCGGATAAAACATCAAACCCCCAACCCCGAGCCCCTTCACCCACCCGGACACTCGGATAAAACATCAAACCCCTAATCCCCGAAACCCTTCAGCCAATCGGACACTCAATAAAACATCAAACTCCCTACCCCGAGTCCCTTCACCCATCGGACACTCAGATAAAACATCAAACTGCCAACCCCGAACCCCTTCACCCACCCGGACACTCAGATAAAACATCAAACCCCCAACCCCGAGCCCCTTCACCCACCCGGACACTCAGATAAAACATCAAACCCCCAACCCCGAGCCCCTTCACCCACCCGGACACTCAGATAAAATATCAAACCCCCAACCCTGAGCACCTTCACCCACCTGCACACTCAGATAAAACATTAAACCCTTAACCTCCCGAACACCTTTGCCCACGCGGACACTCAGACAAAACATCAAACCCAAGATCCCGAGCCTCGTCACCCACCCGGACACTCAGATTAAACATTAAACCTGTAACCACCGAATCCCGTCACCCACCTGGACACTCAGATAAAACATCAAACCCCTAAACCCATGAACCCCTTCACCCACTCGAACACACAGATAAAACATCAAACCCCCAACCTCGAGACCTTCCACCCACCGGACACTCAGATTAAACATCAAACCTGTAACAGCCGAACCCCTTCACCGAGCCGGTCACGAAGATAAAACATAACACCCCCAACCCTGAGCCCCGTCACCCACGCGGACACTCAGATAAAACATCAAACCCCCTACCCCGATTTCCTTCACCCACCCGGACACTCAGATAAACCATCAAACCCCCAACCCCGAGCCCCTTCACCCACACGAAAAGTCAGATAAAACATCAAACCCCCAAACCCGAGCCCCTTCACCCATACGGAGACTCAGATAAAACATCAAACCCATAAACCCCGAGCCCCTTCACTCACCCGGACTCTCAGATAAAACATCAAACCCCCAGGCCCGAGCACCGTCACCCACACGGACACTCAGATAAAACATCAAACACCCAACCCCGAGCCCCTTCACCCACCCGGACACTCAGATAAAACATCAAACCCCTAAACCCCGAACCCCTTCAGACAATCGGACCCTCAATAAAACATCAAAGCTCCAACCCCGAGCCCCTTCACCCACCTGGAAACTCAGATAAAACATCAAACCCCCAACCCCAGCCCCTTCAACCACACGGACACTCAGATAAAACATCAAACCCCCAACCCGAGCCACTTCACCCACCGGGTCACTCAGATAAAACATCAAACCCGTAAACCCCGAATCCCTTCACCCACCCGGACACTCAGATAAAACATCAAAGCCCCAACCCCGAGCCCCTTTACTCACCCGGACACTCAGATAAAACATCAAACCCCTAAACCCCGAACCCTTTTAGACAATCGGACCCTCAATAAAACATCAAAGCCCCAACCCCGAGCCCCTTCACCCACCTGGAAACTCAGATAAAACATCAAACCTGGAAACCCCCGAACCCCTTCACCCACACGGACACTCAGATAAAACATCAAACCCCCAACCCGAGCCACTTCACTCACTCGGACACTCAGATTAAACATCAAACCTGTTACACCCGAACCCCTTCACCCACCCGGTCACTAAGATAAAACATAAAACCCCCAAACCCGAGCTCCGTCACCCACACGGACACTCAGATAAAACATCAAACCCCCAACCCCGAGCCCCTTCACCCACCCAGACACTCAGGTAAAACATCAAACCCCTAAACCCCGAGCCCCTTCACTCAACCCGGACACTCAGATAAAACATCAAACCCCTAAACCCCCGAACCCCTTCAGCCACTCGGACACTCAATAAAACATCAAACCCCTACCCCGAGTCCCTTCACCCACCCGGACACTCAGATAAAACATCAAACTCCCAACCCAGAACCCCTTCACCCACAAGGACACTCAGATAAAACATCAAACCCCCTACCCCGATTCCCTTCACGCACCCGGACACGCAGATAAAACATCAAACCCCCAACCCCGAGCCCCTTCACCCACCCGGACACTCATATAAAACATCAAACCCCCAACCCAGAACCCCTTCACCCACCCGGACACTGAGATGAAACATCAAACCTGTAACCCCTGAGCACCTTCACCCACCCAGACACTCTGATAAAACATTAAAGCCCCAACCCGAGCCCATTCACCCACCCGGACACTCAGATAAAACATCAAACCCCTAAAACCCGAACCCTTTCAGCCAATCGGACACTCAATAAAACATCAAAGTCCCAAACCCGAGCCCCTTCACCCACCTGGAAACTCAGATAAAACATCAAACCCCCAACCCAGAGCCTCTTCACCCACATGGACACTCAGATAAAACATCAAACCTCTAATCCCCCGAACCCTGCACCCACTCGGACACTCAGATACAACATCAAACCTCCAACCCGAGCCACTTCACTCACCCGGACACTCAGATTAAACATCAAATCTGTTACACCCGAACCCCTTCACCCACCTGGTCACTAAGATAATACATAAAACCCGCAACCCCAAGCCCCTTCACCCACCCGGACACTCAGATAAAACATCAAAATCCAAAACCCCAAGCCCCTTCACCCATCCGGACTCTGGGATAAAACATCAAACCCCCAACCCGAGCCACTTCACCCACCGGGACACTCAGATAAAACATTAAACCCCCAACCCCGAGCCCCTTCACCCACCCGGTCACTAAGATAAAACATAAAACCCCCAACCCCGAGCCCCGACACCAACACGGACCCTCAGATAAAACATCAAACCCCCTACCCCGCTGCCCTTCACCCACCCGGACACTCAGATAAAACATTAAACCCCCAACCCTGAGCCCCTTCACCCACCCATACTCTCAGATAAAACATCAAACCCCCAACCCCGATTTCTTTCACCCACCCGGACACTCAGATAAAACATCAAACACCCAACACCAAGCCCCTTCACACACCCGGACACTCAGATAAAACATCAAACCTGTAACCCCTGATCCCCTTCACCCACCCGGACAATCTGATTAAACAACAAACCTCGAACCCCGAGCTCCTTCACCCACCCGGACACTCAGATAAAACATCAAACCCCCAACCCCAAGCCCCTTCACCCACCCGGACACTCAGATAAAACATCAAACCCTTAATCCCCCGTGTCCCTTCACCCACCCTAACACTAGGATAAAACATCAAACCCCAAAACCTCCGAGCCCCTTCACCCAAACGAAAAGTCAGATAAAACATCAAACCCCCAACACCGAGCCCCTTCACCCACAAGGACACTCAGATAAAACATCAAACCCCCAACCCCGATCCCCTTCACCCACCCGGACACTCAGATAAAACATCAAACCCCCAACCCCGAGCCCCTTCACCCACCCGGACACTCGGATAAAACATCAAACCCCTAAACCCCGAAACCCTTCAGCCAATCGGACACTCAATAAAACATCAAACTCCCTACCCCGAGTCCCTTCACCCATCGGACACTCAGATAAAACATCAAACTGCCAACCCCGAACCCCTTCACACAGCCGGACACTCAATAAAACATCAAACCCCCAACCCCGATCCCCTTCACCCACCCGGATACTCAGATAAAACATCAAACCCCCAACCCTGAGCCCCTTCACCCACCCATACACTCAGATAAAACATTAAACCCCCAACCCCTATTTCCTTCACCCACCCGGACACTCAGATAAAACATCAAACACCCAACCCCAAGCCCCTTCACACACCCGGACACTCAGATAAAACATCAAACCTGTAACCCCTGAGCCCCTTCACCCACCCGGACACTCTGATTAAACAACAAACCCCGAACCCCGAGCCCCTTCACCCACCCAGACACTCAGATAAAACATCAAACCCCCAACCCCAAGCCCCTTGACCCACCCGGACACTCAGATAAAACATCAAACCCTTAATCCCCCGTGTCCCTTCACCCACCCGGACACTCTGATAAAACATCAAACCCCAAAACCTCCGAGCCCCTTCACCCACACGAAAAGTCAGATAAAACATCAAACCCCCAACCCCGAGCCCCTTCACCCACACGGACACTCAGATAACACATCAAACTCCCTACCACGATCCCCTTCACTCACCAGGACTCTCAGATAAAACATCAAACCCCCAACCCCGAGCGCCGTCACCCACACGGACACTCGGATAAAACATCAAACCCCCAACCCCGAGCCCCTTCACCCACCCGGACACTCGGATAAAACATCAAACCCCTAATCCCCGAAACCCTTCAGCCAATCGGACACTCAATAAAACATCAAACTCCCTACCCCGAGTCCCTTCACCCATCGGACACTCAGATAAAACATCAAACTGCCAACCCCGAACCCCTTCACACAGCCGGACACTCAGATAAAACATCAAACCCCCAACGCCGATCCCCTTCACCCACCCGGACACTCAGATAAAACATCGAACCCCCAACCCCGTGCCCCTTCACCCACCCGGACACTCAGATAAAATATCAAACCCCCAACCCTGAGCCCCTTCACCCACCTGAACACTCAGATAAAACATTAAACCCTTAACCTCCCGAACACCTTTGCCCACGCGGACACTCAGACAAAACATCAAACCCAAGATCCCGAGCCTCGTCACCCACCCGGACACTCAGATTAAACATTAAACCTGTAACCACCGAATCCCGTCACCCACCTGGACACTCATATAAAACATCAAACCCCTAAACCCATGAACCCCTTCACCCACTCGAACACACAGATAAAACATCAAACCCCCAACCTCGAGACCTTCCACCCACCGGACACTCAGATTAAACATCAAACCTGTAACAGCCGAACCCCTTCACCCACCCGGTCACTAAGATAAAACATAAAACCCCCAACCCCGAGTCCCGTCACCCACGCGGACACTCAGATAAAACATCAAACCCCCTACCCCGATTTCCTTCACCTACCCGGACACTCAGATAAAACATCAAACCCCCAACCCCGAGCCTCTTCACCCACCCGGACACTCAGATTAAACATAAAACCCCCAACCCCGAGCCCTGTCACCCATACGGACACTCAGATAAAACATCAAACCCATAAACCCCGAGCCCCTTCACTCACCCGGACTCTCAGATAAAACATCAAACCCCGAGGCCCGAGCACCGTCACCCACACGGACACTCAGATAAAACATCAAACCCCCAACCCCAAGCCCCGTCACCCACCCGGACACTCAGATAAAACATCAAACCCCTAAACCCCGAATCCCTTCACCCACCCGGACACTCAGATAAAACATCAAAGCCCCAACCCCGAGCCCCTTCAC
This sequence comes from Mobula hypostoma, assembly GCF_963921235.1. Taxonomy (NCBI): domain Eukaryota; kingdom Metazoa; phylum Chordata; class Chondrichthyes; order Myliobatiformes; family Myliobatidae; genus Mobula; species Mobula hypostoma. The sequence continues at coordinate 54,422,221 of NC_086117.1, read as the reverse complement.
TCACCCGGACACTCAGATAAATCATCAAACCCCTAAACCCCGAACCCTTTCAGACAATCGGACCCTCAATAAAACATCAAAGCCCCAACCCCGAGCCCCTTCACCCACCTGGAAACTCAGATAAAACATCAAACCCCCAACCCCAGCCCCTTCAACCACACGGACACTCAGATAAAACATCAAACCCCCAACCCGAGCCCCTTCACTCACTCGGACACTCGGATAAAACATCAAACCCCTAAACCCCGAACCCCTTCACCCACCTGCACACTCAGATAAAACATCAAAGCCCCAACCCCGAGCCCCTTCACTCACCCGGAAACTCAGATAAAACATCAAACCCCTAAACCCCGAACCCTTTTAGACAATCGGACCCTCAATAAAACATCAAAACCCCAACCCCGAGCCCCTTCACCCACCTGGAAACTCAGATAAAACATCAAACCTGGAAACCCCCGAACCCCTTCACCCACTCGGACACTCAGATAAACATTAAACCCCCAACCCGAGCCACTTCACTCACTCGGACACTCAGATTAAACATCAAACCTGTTACACCCGAACCCCTTCACCCACCCGGTCACTCAGATAAAACATAAAACCCCCAAACCCGAGCTCCGTCACCCACACGGACACTCAGATAAAACATCAAACCCCCAACCCCGAGCCCCTTCACCCACCCGGACACTCAGATAAAACATCAAACCCCCAAACCCGAGCCCCTTCACCCACCCGGACACTCACATAAAACATCAAACCCCTAAACCCCCGAACCCCTTCAGCCACTTGGACACTCAAAAAAACATCAAACCCCTACCCCGAGTCCCTTCACCCACCTGGACACTCAGATAAAACATCAAACTCCCAACCCAGAACCCCTTCACCCACAAGGACACTCAGATAAAACATCAAACCCATAAACCCCGATTCCCTTCACCCACCCGGACACTCAGATAAAACATCAAACCCCCAACCCCGAGCCCCTTCACCCACCCGGACACTCATATAAAACATCAAACCCCCAACCCCGAACCCCTTCACCCACCCGGACACTCAGATGAAACATCAAACCTGTAACCCCTGAGCACCTTCACCCACCCAGACACTCTGATAAAACATTAAAGCCCCAACCCCGAGCCCATTCACCCACCCGGACACTCAGATAAAACATCAAACCCCTAAAGCCCGAACCCTTTCAGCCAATCGGACACTCAATAAAACATCAAAGTCCCAACCCCGAGCCCCTTCACCCACCTGGAAACTCAGATAAAACATCAAACCCCCAACCCAGAGCCTCTTCACCCACATGGACACTCAGATAAAACATCAAACCTCTAATCCCCCGAACCCTGCACCCACTCGGACACTCAGATACAACATCAAACCTCCAACCCGAGCCACTTCACTCACTCGGACACTCAGATTAAACATCAAATCTGTTACACCCGAACCCCTTCACCCACCTGGTCACTAAGATAATACATAAAACCCCCAACCGCGATCCCCTTCCCCCACCAGGACTCTCAGCTAAAACATCAAACCCCCAACCCCAAGCCCCTTCACCCACCCGGACACTCAGATAAAACATCAAAATCCAAAATGCCAAGCCCCTTCACCCATCCGGACTCTGGGATAAAACATCAAACCCCCAACCCGAGCCACTTCACCCACCGGGACACTCAGATAAAACATTAAACCCCCAACCCCGAGCCCCTTCACCCACCCGGTCACTAAGATAAAACATAAAACCCCCAACCCCGAGCCCCGACACCAACACGGACCCTCAGATAAAACATCAAACCCCCTACCCCGATCCCCTTCACCCACCCGGACACTCAGATAAAACATCAAACCCCCAACCCTGAGCCCCTTCACCCACCCATACTCTCAGATAAAACATCAAACCCCCAACCCCGATTTCTTTCACCCACCCGGACACTCAGATAAAACATCAAACACCCAACACCAAGCCCCTTCACACACCCGGACACTCAGATAAAACATCAAACCTGTAACCCCTGAGCCCCTTCACCCACCCGGACACTCTGATTAAACAACAAACCCCGAACCCCGAGCTCCTTCACCCACCCGGACACTCAGATAAAACATCAAACCCCCAACGCCAAGCCCCTTCACCCACCCGGACACTCAGATAAAACATCAAACCCTTAATCCCCCGTGTCCCTTCACCCACCCTAACACTAGGATAAAACATCAAACCCCAAAACCTCCGAGCCCCTTCACCCACACGAAAAGTCAGATAAAACATCAAACCACCAACACCGAGCCCCTTCACCCACAAGGACACTCAGATAAAACATCAAACCCCCAACCCCGATCCCCTTCACCCACCCGGACACGCAGATAAAACATCAAATCCCCAACCCCGAGCCCCTTCACCCACCAGAACACTCGGATAAAACATCAAACCCCTAAACCCCGAAACCCTTCAGCCAATCGGACACTCAATAAAACATCAAACCCCCTGCCCCGAGTCCCTTCACCCACCCGGACACTCAGATAAAACATCAAACCCCCAACCCCCGAACCCCTTCACCCACCCGGACACTCAGATAAAACATCAAACCCCCAACGCCAATCCCCTTCACCCACCCGGTCTCTCAGATAATACATCGAACCCCCAACCCCGTGGCCCTTCACCCACCCGGACACTCAGATAAAACATCAAACCCCCAAACCCGAACCCCTTCACCCACCCGGACACTCAGATAAAACATCAAACCCCCAACCCCGAGCCCCTTCACCCACCCGGACACTCAGGTAAAACATCAAACCTGTAACCCCTGAGCCCCTTCACCCACCCGGACACTCAGATAAAACATCAAACCCCCAACCCCGAGCCCCTTCACCCACCCGGACACTCAGATAAAACATCAAACCCCCAACCCCGAGCCCCTTCACCCACCCGGACACTCAGATAAAACATCAAACCCTTAATCCCCCGTGTCCCTTCACCCACCCGGACACTCAGATAAAACATCAAACCCCTAAACCCCGAGCCCCTTCACCCACACGGACACTCAGATAAAACATCAAACCCCCAACCCCGAGCCCCTTCACCCACACGGACACTCAGATAAAACATCAAACCCCTAACCCGATCCCCTTCACCCACCCGGACACTCAGATAAAACATCAAACCCCCAACCCCGAGCCCCGTCACCCACACGGACACTCAGATAAAACATCAAACCCCCAACCCCGAGCCCCTTCACCCACCCGGACACTCGGATAAAACATCAAACCCCTAATCCCCGAAACCCTTCAGCCAATCGGACACTCAATAAAACATCAAACTCCCTACCCCGAGTCCCTTCACCCATCGGACACTCAGATAAAACATCAAACTGCCAACCCCGAACCCCTTCACACAGCCGGACACTCAATAAAACATCAAACCCCCAACGCCGATCCCCTCCACCCACCCGGACTCTCAGATAATACATCGAACCACCAACCCCGTGCCCCTTCCCCCACCCGGATACTCAGATAAAATATCAAACCCCCAACCCTGAGCCCCTTCACCCACCTGGACACTCAGATAAAACATTAAACCCTTAACCTCCCGAACACCTTTGCCCACGCGGACACTCAGACAAAACATCAAACCCAAGATCCCGAGCCTCGTCACCCACGCGGACACTCAGATGAAACATCAAACCTGTAACCACCGAATCCCTTCACCCACCCGGACACTCAGATAGAACATCAAACCCCTAAACCCATGAACCCCTTCACCCACCCGGACACTCAGATAAAACATCAAACCCCCAACCCCGACACCTTTCACCCATTGGACACTCAGATTAAACATCAAACCTGTAACAGCCGAACCCCTTCACCCACCCGGTCACTAAGATAAAACATAAAACCCCCAACCCCGAGTCCCGTCACCCACGCGGACACTCAGATAAAACATCAAACCCCCAACCCCGATTTCCTTCACCCACCCGGACACTCAGATAAAACATCAAACACCCAACCCCGAGCCCCTTCACACACCCGGACACTCAGATAAAACATAAAACCCCCAACCCCGAGCCCTGTCACCCATACGGACACTCAGATAAAACATCAAACCCATAAACCCCGAGCCCCTTCACTCACCCGGACTCTCAGATAAAACATCAAACCCCGAGCCCCGAGCACCGTCACCCAACCGCACACTCAGATAAAACATCAAACCCCCAACCCCAAGCCCCGTCACCCTCCCGGACACTCGGATAAAACATCAAACCCCTAAACCCCGAACCCCTTCACCCAACCGCACACTCAGATAAAACATCAAAGGCCCAACCCCGAGCCCCTTCACTCACCCGGACACTCAGATAAATCATCAAACCCCTAAACCCCGAACCCTTTCAGACAATCGGACCCTCAGTAAAACATCAAAGCTCCAACCCCGAGCCCCTTCACCCACCTGGAAACTCAGATGAAACATCAAACCCCCAACCCCAGCCCCTTCAACCACACGGACACTCAGATAAAACATCAAACCCCCAACCCTGAGCCCCTTCACCCACCCGGACACTCAGATAAAACATCAAACCCCTAAACCCCGAACCCCTTCACCCACCTGCACACTCAGATAAAACATCAAAGCCCCAACCCCGAGCCCCTTCACTCACCCGGACACTCAGATAAATCATCAAACCCCTAAACCCCGAACCCTTTCAGACAATCGGACCCTCAATAAAACATCAAAGCCCCAACCCCGAGCCCCTTCACCCACCTGGAAACTCAGATAAAACATCAAACCTGGAAACCCCCGAACCCCTTCACCCACTCGGACACTCAGATAAACATTAAACCCCCAACCCGAGCCACTTCACTCACTCGGACACTCAGATTAAACATCAAACCTGTTACACCCGAACCCCTTCACCCACCCGGTCACTAAGATAAAACATAAAACCCCCAAACCCGAGCTCCGTCACCCACACGGACACTCAGATAAAACATCAAACCCCCAACCCCGAGCCCCTTCACCCACCCAGACACTCAGGTAAAACATCAAACCCCTAAACCCCCAGCCCCATCACGCCACCCGGACACTCAGATAAAACATCAAACCCCTAAACCCCCGAACCCCTTCAGCCACTCGGACACTCAATAAAACATCAAACCCCTACCCCGAGTCCCTTCACCCACCTGGACACTCAGATAAAACATCAAACTCCCAACCCAGAACCCCTTCACCCACAAGGACACTCAGATAAAACATCAAACCCCCTACCCCGATTCCCTTCACGCACCCGGACACGCAGATAAAACATCAAACCCCCAACCCCGAGCCCCTTCACCCACCCGGACACTCATATAAAACATCAAACCCCCAACCCAGAACCCCTTCACCCACCCGGACACTCAGATGAAACATCAAACCTGTAACCCCTGAGCACCTTCACCCACCCAGACACTCTGATAAAACATTAAAGCCCCAACCCCGAGCCCATTCACCCACCCGGACACTCAGATAAAACATCAAACCCCTAAAACCCGAACCCTTTCAGCCAATCGGACACTCAATAAAACATCAAAGTCCCAAACCCGAGCCCCTTCACCCACCTGGAAACTCAGATAAAACATCAAACCCCCAACCCAGAGCCTCTTCACCCACATGGACACTCAGATAAAACATCAAACCTCTAATCCCCCGAACCCTGCACCCACTCGGACACTCAGATACAACATCAAACCTCCAACCCGAGCCACTTCACTCACTCGGACACTCAGATTAAACATCAAATCTGTTACACCCGAACCCCTTCACCCACCTGGTCACTAAGATAATACATAAAACCCCCAACCCCAAGCCCCTTCACCCACCCGGACACTCAGATAAAACATCAAAATCCAAAATGCCAAGCCCCTTCACCCATCCGGACTCTGGGATAAAACATCAAACCCCCAACGCGAGCCACTTCACCCACCGGGACACTCATATAAAACATTAAACCCCCAACCCCGAGCCCCTTCACCCACCCGGTCACTCAGATAAAACATAAAACCCCCAACCCCGAGCCCCGACACCAACACGGACCCTCAGATAAAACATCAAACCCCCTACCCCGATGCCCTTCACCCACCCGGACACTCAGATAAAACATTAAACCCCCAACCCTGAGCCCCTTCACCCACCAATACTCTCAGATAAAACATCAAACCCCCAACCCCGATTTCCTTCACCCACCCGGACACTCAGATAAAACATCAAACCCCCAACGCCAAGCCCCTTCACCCACCCGGACCCTCAGATAAAACATCAAACCTGTAACCCCTGAGCCCCTTCACCCACCCGGACACTCTGATTAAACATCAAACCCCGAACCCCGAGCTCCTTCACCCACCCGGACACTCAGATAAAACATCAAACCCCCAACCCCAAGCCCCTTCACCCACCCGGACACTCAGATAAAACATCAAACCCTTAATCCCCCGTGTCCCTTCACCCACCCTAACACTCAGATAAAACATCAAACCCCAAAACCTCCGAGCCCCTTCACCCACACGAACAGTCAGATAAAACATCAAACCCGCAACCCCGAGCCCCTTCACCCACCCGGACACTCAGATAAAACATCAAACCCCCAACCCCGAGCCCCTTCACCCACCCGGACACTCAGATAAAACATCAAACCCCCAACCCCGAGCCCCTTCACCCACCCGGACACTCAGATAAAACATCAAACCCCCAACCCCCGAACCCCTTCAGCCACTCGGACACTCAATAAAACATCAAACCCCTACCCCGAGTCCCTTCACCCACCCGGATACTCAGATAAAACATCAAACTCCCAACCCCGAACCCCTTCACCCACCCGGACACTCAGAGAAAACATCAAACCTGTAACCCCTGAGCCCCTTCACCCACCCGGACACTCTGATTAAACATCAAACCCCCAACCCGGAGCGGCTTCACTCACCCGGACACTCAGATAAAAAATCAAACCCCTAAACCGCGATCCCCTTCTCCCACCCGGACTCTCAGATAAAACATCAAACCCCCAAACCCAAGCCCCTTCACCCACCCAGACACTCAGATAAAATTACAAACCCCAAAACCCCCGAGCACCTTCACTAACATGGACAGTCAGATAAAACATCAAACCCCCAACACGAGCCCCTTCACCCACGGGGACACTCAGATTAAACATCAAACCTGTAACACCCGAACCCCTTCACCCACCCGGTCACTAAGATAAAACATAAAACCCCCAACCCCGAGCCCTGTAACCCACACGGACCCTCAGATAAAACATCAAACCCCCTACCCCGATCCCCTTCACCCACCCGGACACTCAGATAAAACATCAAACCCCCTACCCCGATCCCCTTCACCCAGCCGGACACTGAGATAAAACATCAAACCCAACCCGGAGCAGCTTTACCCACCCATACACTCAGATAAAACATCAAACCCCCAACCCCAAGCCCCTTCACCCACACGGACACTCAGATAAAACATCACACCCTTAAACCCCCGTGTCCCTTCACCCAGCCTAACACTCAGATAAAACATCAAACCCCAAAACCTCCGAGCCCCTTCACTCACCCGGACACTAAGATAAAACATCAAACCCCTAAACCCCGAACCCTTTCAGACAATCGGACCCTCAATAAAACATCAAAGCCCCATCCCCGAGCCCCTTCACCCACCTGGAAACTCAGATAAATCATCAAACCCCCAACCCCAAGCCCCTTCACCCACACGGACACTCAGATAAAACATCAAACCCTTAAACCCCCGTGTCCCTTCACCCACCCTAACACTCAGATAAAACATCAAACCCCAAAACCTCCGAGCCCCTTCACTCACCCGGACACTCAGATAAAACATCCAACCCCTAAACCCCGAACCCTTTCAGACAATCGGACCCTCAATAAAACATCAAAGCCCCAACCCCGAGCCCCTTCACCCACCTGGAAACTCAGATAAAACATCAAACCCCCAACCCCGAGCCTCTTCACCCACACGGATACTCAGATAAACCATCAAACCCCTAATCACCCGAACCCTGCACCCACTCGGACACTCAGATACAACATCAAACCTCCAACCCCAAGTCCCTTCACCCACACGGACCCTCAGATAAAACATCAAACTCCGAAACCCCCGAACCCCTTCACCCACTCGGACACTCAGATAAAACATCAAACCCCCAACCCGAGCCACTTCACTCACCCGGACACTCAGATTAAACATCAAACCTGTTACACCTGAACCCATTCACCCACCCGGTCACTGAGATAAAACGTAAAACCCCCAACCCCGAGCTCCGTCACCCACACGGACACTCAGATAAAACATCAAACCCCCAACCCCGAACCCCTTCACCCACCCGGACACTCAGATAAAACATCAAACCGCTAAACCCCTGAACCCCTTCAGCCACTCGGACACTCAATAAAACATCAAACCCCTACCCCGAGTCCCTTCACCCACCCGGACACTCAGATAAAACATCAAACTCCCAACCCCGAACCCCTTCACCCACCCGGACACTCAAAGAAAACATCAAACCTGTAATCCCTGAGCCCCTTCACCCACCCGGACACTCTGATAAAACATCAAACCCCCAACCCGGAGCGGCTTCACTCACCCGGACACTCAGACAAAAAATCAAACCCCTAAACCCCAAGCCCCTTCACCCACCCAGACACTCAGGTAAAACATCAAAATTTTAATCCCCCGTGTCCCTTCACCCACCCGAACACACAGATAAAACTACAAACCCCAAAACCCCCGAGCCCCTTCACCCAAACGGACATCAGATAAAACATCAAACCCCTAAACCCCAAGCCCCTTCACCCACCCGGACACTCAGATAAAACATCAAACCCCCAACCCGAGCCACTTCACCCAGCGGGACACACAGATTAAACATCAAACCTGTAACCCCCGAACCCCTTCACCCACTCGGACACTCAGATAAAACATCAAACCCTCAACCGGAGCCACTTCACCCACCGGGACACTCAGATTAAACATCAAACCTGTAACACCCGAACCCCTTCACCCACCCGGTCACTAAGATAAAACATCAAAGCCCCAACCCCGAGCCCCGTCACCCACACGGACACTCAGATAAAACATCAAACCCCCAAACCCAGCCCCTTCAACCACACGGACACTCAGATAAAACATCAAACCTGTAACCCCTGAGCCCGTTCACCCACGCGGACACTCTGATAAAACATCAAACCCCCAACCCGGAGAGGCTTCACTCACCCGGACACTCAGACAAAAAAATCAAACCCCTGAACCGCGATCCCCTTCCCCCACCCGGACACTCAGATAAAACATCAAACCCCTAAACCCCAAGCCCCTTCACCCATCCAGACACTCAGATAAAACATCAAACCCTTAATCCCCCGTGTCCCTTCACCCACCTGGACACTCAGATAAAACTACAAACCCCAAAACCCCCGAGCCCCTTCACCCACCCGGACACTCAGATAAAACATCAAACCCCAAACCCCAAGCCCCTTCACGCATCCGGACTCTCAGATAAAACATCAAACCCCCAACCCGAGCCACTTCACCCACCGGGACACTCAGATTAAACATCAAACCTGTAACACCCGAACCCCTTCACCCACTCGGACACTCAGATAAAACATCAAACCCCCAACCCGAGCCACTTCACTCATCCGGACACTCAGATTAAACATCAAATCTGTTACACCCGAACCCCTTCACCCACTTGGTCACTAAGATAATACATAAAACCCCCAACCGCGATCCCCTTCCCCCACCAGGACTCTCAGATAAAACATCAAACTCCCAACCCCAAGCCCCTTCACCCACCCGGACACTCAGATAAAACAACAAACCCCAAAACCCCAAGCCCCTTCACCCATCCGGACTCTCAGATAAAACATCAAACCCCCAACCCGAGCCACTTCACCCACCGGGACACTCAGATTAAACATCAAACCTGTAACACCCGAACCCCTTCACCCACCCGGTCACTCAGATAAAACATCAAACCCACAACCCAGAGACTCTTCACCCACATGGACGCTCAGATAAAACATCAAACCCCTAATTCCCCAAACCCTGCACCCACTCGGACACTCAGATACAACATCAAACCTCCAACCCCAAGTCCCTTCAATCACATGGACACTCAGATAAAACATCAAACCCCGAAACCCCCGAACCCCTTCACCCACTCGGACACTCAGATAAAACATCAAACCCCCTACCCCGATCCCCTTCACCCAGCCGGACACTGAGATAAAACATCAAACCCAACCCGGAGCAGCTTTACCCACCCATACACTCAGATAAAACATCAAACCCCCAACCCCAAGCCCCTTCACCCACCCAGACACTCAGATAAAACATCAAACCCATAAACCCCCGAGACCCTTCACCCACCCGGACACTCAGATAAAACATCAAACCCCTAAACCCCGAGCCCCTTCACTCACCCGGAAACTCAGATAAAACATCAAACCCCTAAACCCCGAACCCTTTTAGACAATCGGACCCTCAATAAAACATCAAAGCCCCAACCCCGAGCCCCTTCACCCACCTGGAAACTCAGATAAAACATCAAACCCCCAACCCCAGCCCCTTCAACCACACGGACACTCAGATAAAACATCAAACCCCGAAACCCCCGAACCCCTTCACCCACTCGGACACTCAGATAAAACATCAAACCCCCAACCCGAGCCACTTCACTCACCCGGACACTCAGATTAAACATCAAACCTGTTACACCTGAACCCATTCACCCACCCGGTCACGAAGATAAAACATAAAACCCCCAACCCCGAGCTCCGTCACCCACACGGACACTCAGATAAAACATCAAACCCCCAACCCCGAGCCCCTTCACCCACCCGGACACTCAGATAAAACATCAAACCCCTAAACCCCTGAACCCCTTCAGCCACTCGGACACTCAATAAAACATCAAACCCCTACCCCGAGTCCCTTCACCCACCCGGACACTCAGATAAAATATCAAACTCCCAACCCAGAACCCCTTCACCCACAAGGACACTCAGATAAAACATCAAACCTGCAACCCCTGAGCCCGTTCACCCACCCGGACACTCTGATAAACATCAAACCCCCAACCCGGAGCGGCTTCACTCACACGGACACTCAGATAAAAAATCAAACCCCTAAACCCCAAGCCCCTTCACCCACCCAGACACTCAGATAAAACATCAAACCCTTAATCCCCCGTGTCCCTTCACCCACCCGGACACTCAGATAAAACTACAAACCCCAAAACCCCCGAGCCCCTTCACCCAAACGGACATCAGATAAAACATCAAACCCCTAAACCCCAAGCCCCTTCACGCATCCGGACACTCAGATAAAACATCAAACCCCGAAACCCCGAACCCCTTCACCCACCCGGACACTCAGATAAAACATCAAACCTGTAACCCCCGAGCCCCTTCACCCACTCGGACACTCAGATAAAACATCAAACCCCCAACCCGAGCCACTTCACTCACCCGGACACTCAGATTAAACATCAAACCTGTTACACCCGAACCCCTTCACCCACCCGGTCACTAAGATAAAACGTAAAACCCCCAACCCCGAGCTCCGTCACCCACACGGACACTCAGATAAAACATCAAACCCCCAACCCCGAGCCCCTTCACCCACCCGGACACTCAGATAAAACATCAAACCTGTAACCCCTGAGCCCGTTCACCCACGTGGACACTTTGATAAAACATCAAACCCCCAACCCGGAGCGGCTTCACTCACCCGGTCACTCAGACAAAAATATCAAACCCCTGAACCGCGATCCCCTTCCCCCACCCGGACACTCAGATAAAACATCAAACCCCTAAACCCCAAGCCCCTTCACCCATCCAGACACTCAGATAAAACATCAAACCCTTAATCCCCCGTGTCCCTTCACCCACCCGGACACTCAGATAAAACTACAAACCCCAAAACCCCCGAACCCCTTAACGCACCCGGACACTCAGATAAAATATCAAACCCCCAACCCCAAGCCCCTTCACCCACCCGGACTCTCAGATAAAACATCAAACCCCCAACCCGAGCCACTTCACCCACCGGGACACTCAGATTAAACATCAAACCTGTAACACCCGAACCCCTTCACCCACCCGGTCACTAAGATAAAACATCAAACCCACAACCCAGAGACTCTTCACCCACATGGACGCTCAGATAAAACATCAAACCCCTAATTCCCCAAACCCTGCACCCACTCGGACACTCAGATACAACATCAAACCTCCAACCCCAAGTCCCTTCAATCACATGGACACTCAGATAAAACATCAAACCCCGAAACCCCCGAACCCCTTCACCCACTCGGACACTCAGATAAAACATCACACCCTTAAACCCCCGTGTCCCTTCACCCAGCCTAACACTCAGATAAAACATCAAACCCCAAAACCTCCGAGCCCCTTCACTCACCCGGACACTCAGATAAAACATCAAACCCCTAAACCCCGAAACCTTTCAGACAATCGGACCCTCAATAAAACATCAAAGCCCCAACCCCGAGCCCCTTCACCCACCTGGAAACTCAGATAAAACATCAAACCCCCAACCCCGAGCCTCTTCACCCACACAGATACTCAGATAAACCATCAAACCCCCTAATCACCTGAACCCTGCACCCACTTGGACACTCAGATACAACATCGAACCTCCAACCCCAAGTCCCTTCAACCACACGGACACTCAGATAAAACATCAAACACTGAAACCCTCGAACCCCTTCACCCACTCGGACACTCAGATAAAACATCAAACCCCCAACCCAGAGCCACTTCACCCACCCGGACACTCAGATTAAACATCAAACCTGTTACACCCGAACCCCTTCACCCACCCGGTCACTGAGATAAAACATAAAACCCCCAACCCCGAGCTCCGTCACCCACACGGACACTCAGATAAAACATCAAACCCCCAACCCCGAGCCCCTTCACCCACCCGGACACTCAGATAAAACATCAAACCCTTAATCCCCCGTGTCCCTTCACCCACCCGGACACTCAGATAAAACTACAAACCCCAAAACCCCCGAGCCCCTTCACCCAAATGGACATCAGATAAAACATCAAACCCCAAACCCCGAGCCCCTTCACCCACCCGGACACTCAGATAAAACATCAAACCCCTAAACCCCAAGCCCCTTCACCCACCCGGACACTCAGATAAAACATCAAACCCCCAACCCCGAGCCACTTCACCCACCCGGACACTCAGATTAAACATCAAACCTGTAACACCCGAACCCCTTCACCCACCCGGTCACTAAGATAAAACATCAAACCCCCAACCCAGAGCCTCTTCACCCACATGGATACTCAGATAAAACATCAAACCCCTACTTCCCCAAACTCTGCACCCACTCGGACACTCAGATACAACATCAAACCTCCAACACCAAGTCCCTTCAATCACATGGACACTCAGATAAAACATCAAACCCCGAAACCCCCGAACCCCTTCACCCACTCGGACACTCAGATAAAACATCACACCCTTAAACCCCCGTGTCCCTTCACCCAGCCTAACACTCAGATAAAACATCAAACCCCAAAACCTCCGAGCCCCTTCACTCACCCGGACACTCAGATAAAACATCAAACCCCTAAATCCCGAAACCTTTCAGACAATCGGACCCTCAATAAAACATCAAAGCCCCAACCCCGAGCCCCGTCACCCACACGGACACTCAGATAAAACATCAAACCCCCAAACCCAGCCCCTTCAACCACACGGACACTCAGATAAAACATCAAACCCTTAAACCCCAGAGCCCCATCACCCACCCGGACACTCAGATAAAACATCAAACTCCAAAACCTCCGAGCCCCTTCACCCACCCGGACACTCAGATAAAACATCAAACCCCTAAACCCCGAGCCCCTTCAGCCACTCGGACACTCAATAAAACATCAAACCCCTACCCCGAGTCCCTTCACCCACCCGGACACTCAGATAAAACATCAAACTCCCAACCCAGAACCCCTTCACCCACAAGGACACTCAGATAAAACATCAAACCTGTAACCCCTGAGCCCGTTCACCCACGCGGACACTCTGATAAAACATCAAACCCCCAACCCGAGCGGCTTCACTCACCCGGACACTCAGATAAAAAATCAAACCCCTAAACCCCAAGCCCCTTCACCCACCCAGACACTCAGGTAAAACATCAAAATTTTAATCCCCCGTGTCCCTTCACCCACCCGAACACTCAGATAAAACTACAAACCCCAAAACCCCCGAGCCCCTTCACCCAAACGGACACTCAGATAAAACATCAAACCCCTAAACCCCAAGCCCCTTCACTCACCCGGACTCTCAGATAAAACATCAAACCCCCAACCCCGAGCCCCTTCACCCACCCGGACACTCAGATAAAACATCAAACCTGTAACCCCCGACCCCCTTCACCCACTCGGACACTCAGATAAAACATCAAACCCCCAACCCGAGCCACTTCACTCACCCGGACACTCAGATTAAACATCAAACCTGTTACACCCGAACCCCTTCACCCACCCGGTCACAAAGATAAAACGTAAAACCCCCAACCCCGAGCTCCGTCACCCACACGGACACTCAGATAAAACATCAAACCCCCAACCCCGAGCCCCTTCACCCACCCGGACACTCAGATAAAACATCAAACCTG